>NW_027331955.1:3071107-3163945 GCF_048418815.1 Hemitrygon akajei
ATGGATTCAGTGGGAGGCGTCCTGTCTGTCTGTGAGGATGTGTCAGACTGCGCTGCATCTGTTGGAATCAGTCGATGTTCTGTTGTAATGTTGTAATGACATTTGCTGAGGTGGCAAATGCAGGAACAGGAAACAAACTCGGGGAAAGCTGGAAGCACTGAACCCAAGCAGCTTGTATGCAAAGAGAAACCAGTTAACACTCGTGTCAGGGGTCTCTCTGAAAGCAGTTCTGAGGGGAGATACTTTAACTGGTTTTCCACATACTCTGTTTTGCCTGGATGAGTATTCCTGTATTTGTTCGGTTCTTCGGCTGTTCTGTCGCTGACAGGGATCGGCATGGAAGTTGATGATTGTCTCATGGAAGAATCCCGCCATCAGCGTCCAGATTTGTTCATTTCATCCAAACGAGACGCGGAGGACGCTGGTAGAAAATGTTCCATCCAGTATTAACTCTGAGGAGGTAGCTACCCAATTTTAGCTTTCCGCTGCCTCTTCACATTTCGCTCATCAGTAAGGAATCGGTATTCAGATCATATGGACTTTATTTTACTGTTTAAACTCCATCTCAGACTCCCGGAGCTCCGCGCCCTCTCTCGAACCTCCCACCGCTAAATGCAACAATAAAATGGAAATATTACAGGGTCCCCTGTTGCATGCTCACAGTCTGAAGACGGAAAAGTGGGATGATGTAATGGTCTTGTGAGTTGGATGATTATCCAAGCACAGTTGGAGTGACCGTGCTTGACCGTGGAGTGGTGGCACGTTCCAAACCATATTTAAACCAAGCCGCGGTTTGTGATGCAGTTCTCGTTTTTATTTATTTTTTTTGTGCACCGTTGCTGTTACCGGTCGGATGTGTGGAGACTCCACCGGTTTTGTTTGTTGCACGTTTATTTCTCCCTTGCAGTCCAGTATCGGAGAGTGAAGGCATTACCGGAGTTATCTGAGTTCAAACGATGGAAAAAATTAATGTCGTTCAGCGTCTTGGGAATGATCGACCTTTTTTATGACTTCGTTCGGAAATGTGAGATGCACATTTGAGTTGAACCCCTGCAAAGTCAGGAAGGTTTGTGCAGTGACCACCCTCCAGTCAAAATGTCAGTTCCTTTTATTCCCACGTGATTTCTGCGAACAAGGCATCTACCGGCTGTGGGATCGGCAGATCGTCGTTACTTCGAAGGAACCGCTTGTTTTGGGGAAGCCTCGCCTTACTGACTGTATAAATCACATGGACTTTTGAATTTATCACTTTTAGTCTGGGCTTGGATGAGAACTTGTTAGGAAAGTTTTCTAAGTTTGAATATTTTTGCCGCCTAACTGTTAACTTTCGGTTATGTTAGTCGTTTGTTTACTTTTCTAAGTTTTGAGCAGAGGTTGATAAATGCTGGGACTTGTTTTAAACCCTGTCTCAGTTTCACAATCATTGCTGCTGCGGTCGTAACCCCCCTCGAACTGCTGCCCTGGCCTCTGCTCAGTATTTTCTCAGCTTGCTGTTCCCCGTCTCTTTTCCAGCGAACTTGGTGGCGATTGTGATCCTGTCCCGGGGAAGGTGCGGTCTCTCCAGATGTATCACTCGCTACCTGGTGGGAATGGCCGCGGCCGACCTCCTGGTCGTTATCTCCCATCCGCTGCTGAGGAGGACTGCAATGATTTATTTTCCCCGATCATTCCTGCGGATCACTCCTGCGTGCAGATTCGGTCTCTGGTTGATTTTTGCGAGCACTATGACTTCAGTCTGGCTGACGGTCGCTTTCACCGTCGATCGATGTGTGGCTATTTGCTGTGAGAAGCTGAAAACAAAATATTGCACCGAGAGAACGGCGGCTGTGGTTATCGGGACAGTGAGTGCGCTGACCTGTTTGGAGACTGTCCCCTGGGGATTTATATACGGGCCTGTTGAAATAATCGATGGTGTTCCCTGGGGTTGTGTTCATACACCGAGATACAGGAGCTCTCCATCATGGGCGGCATTTGAGATGTTTCACCTCATTTTGTGTCCTTGTACCCCATTCTTTCTGATTTTGCTGTTCAATATTCTGACTGTCAGGCGGATTCTAGTGGCCAGTCGAGCCCGCCGGGGGCTCCGGGGACAAAAGAGTGGAGAGAATGACAAGGACAGGGAGATGGAGAACCGACGCAAATCCATCGTTTTGCTATTCAGCATAACCAATAGTTTCTTATTGTTGTGGGCAACATACGTGGTATTTTATATCTACAGACGGGTTTCAAAGAGTTATACTAATTCTCCCACGGATCCAGGTTACATCACAGGCCACGCAGCGGATATGCTGCAGATTCTCAGTTCCTGCACCAACACGTGTATTTACGCCCTGACTCAGAGCAAATTCCGAGAGGAACTAAAGAATGCGGTGAATTACCCGTTGACTCGAATTTTGAAACTCATGAAGTGTTCGAAATAAATGCTGCAAAGTATTACAATTCAGCTGCCTTCAGGCTCCCTATTCTATCGCCCAACAAGAAAAACAATGTGATGAACAGAGTAACAAAACAAACATGCATTCGCTCGAAATACTAAACGGCACGCACAAAATCAGATCCTGATGAAGGGTCTCGCCACGAAATGACGACTCTTTACTCCTTTCTTCACACAAAATGCTGGAGGAACTCAGCAGGCCAGGCAGCATTTATGGAGAAGAATGAACTGTCCACGTTTCGGGCCGAGACCCTTCATCAGAGTCCTGTCAGCTGTACACACTATTCCCGTTTGGTGTGTGGTGCCTCAGAGTTACAAAACAGCTGTTCACAGCTGATCCCGACGGCATCACTGGCCTCACCATCCCAGAGAAATCCCCTTTATATCTCACGTCCTGCCCTGTTAAATTGAAGCTTGAGGCGAACCTGTTTCCCCGCTTCCCGGTTCTGACAAAACTGCCCGATCTTGGAGTTTGGTTTTGTCTGCAGCAACCACTCCTGCTCCCGTCAAAACCGGTCCTTTCCTTCACCTTCTTTTTCTCCTCCTTCTCTACTTGTAGGTTTCCCTTCTCACTGCCGACTTGAAATATCTTCCTCTGGGAGAATTTTCCTGTTTTATAATTGGAGACAAAGTACCGTTACGTTCACTCGGCTTCAGTGAGGGATAGAGAGATAGAGAAAGTGAGGCGCGAGCAGGAGACAGCGCGCGGGCTGAGGGCGCGAAGGAGAGAGCGAATGAGGCATCACGAGGAAAGGGAGAGCGGGTGAGCACCTGAGGGAGAAAGCGCTAGGGAGAGGGGGCCATGGAGTGACAGTAGGAGACAGTGCGAGGGGGAGAGCGCACGAGGGAGTTGGCGTGAGTGAGAAGGCGCGAAGGACAGCAAGTGAGGGAACGCGCGCGAGGGATAGTACACGAGGAATATGTCGCGAGACAATGGCCGTGTGGAATAGGCAGTGAAACTAGAATGAGAGAGAAAGAGTGACAGTGAAGCGACGAAGAAATCGTGAGGGGGAGAGAGAGAGAGAGAGAGAGAGAGAGAGAGAGAGAGAGAGAGAGAGAGAGAGAGAGAGAGAGAGAGAGAGAGAGAGAGAGAGAGAGAGAGAGAGAGAGAGAGAGAGAGAGAGAGAGAGAGAGGGAGGGAGAGAGGGGAGGGTGGGGAGGGAGGGAGAGGAAGAGACAGAGACAGACAGAGAGAGACAGAGACAGGGAGAGAGGGAAAGAGATAGTGAAGCGATTAAGAGACAGTGAGACAGTGTAAGGGAGAGGCGGAGAGAGAGAGCGAGACAGAGGGAGGGAGAGGGGAGAGAGGGAGAGAGACAGACAGAGACAGAGAGAGAAAAAAGTGAGGGAGGTAGAGAGAATATTACCTCATAGTTAACATTACAGTTAACATTACAGAGAAGCCATATCATTATAACACTTCAAAGAAGCTATTTTATAATTAGCAGTTAATATTACTGAGAACCCTACAATTACAAATATGCTATTAGAAAACACATAAATACTGGGATGGAAAGATATGAATCACAAGTATCAAACACTTTTTGCGGGTGCACAGGCAGGAGCGTGTGTGTAAATGAGTGAGATTGCAGGGTGATGCATTACTCAATCATGCCATGGGCAAGGATGTCTCTGGAAGGTACGGGACATTCTGAAAGGGTAGGGTGAACACTCAGAGGCCATGTTCCTTATTAGAACTAACAACAGAAAGACAAGGTCATGCGAAGAGAATTTAAGGAGTAGTGCAGAAAGTTAGAAAGTAAATCTCGGGTGATGTTTTCAGAATTATTTCAGGTGCCACATGCTTGCGACGTAAGATATGGTAAGCTGGTACACTTAAATGTGTGTCTAACAATTTGGTGCAGGAGGGAGGTCATCAGGAATATAGATCATTGGCTCTCTTCCAGGACAGGTGGGACTGGTGTAACAGGGATTGGTTACAGTGAAGGGGATGTAATATTCTCACAGGGAAGCTTGCTGGAGCCACCCTGACGATTTCTATCGTGTGGCATGTGGAGGGGGCTTTGGGATACAGAGCTACAGGTGGTAAACAGTATTGAGCAGATGGGGCATTATTTGTTTGGTGTGTTCAGGAAGGTTTCAAGAAAAAGTATGTAGATGGTCCACCAGGGTGGGAGACGTACTTGGCATGGTATTGGGAAATGAACTAGCAAGATGTTTGGAGTTTAATTGGGAAAGTTTTATGGATCTTAAATCTGGAGGGTTTCGGATGGTTATTGATAAGAATATGTTTGGACCTGCAGGTCGATGATTGTAAAGTTGTGGCAGAATTGGGCAGGTGTCACGAAGAGTTGTCTGGGAGCTGATGTTACCGGTTGTTACTGGATGGAGCTGAGGTTGGCTGATGTCTGACATGTGAGAGTCCCGTACAGCCCTGCCGGTCAGAATTTAGTAGTTCCCTGTCCCTGTGAGGAGGGTAGAGAAGTACAGGGATGGTCAGGGACTGAGGGTGATGAGAGATATTTATTTGTTTAAAAATGTAAGAGGAGTCCTATGTAAGGACGAGGAAGATGAAATTGGACAGGGTCTTGCAGGAACATACAGGAAGCAAGAAAACAAGTCACACGGTGAATCAGGAGAGTGAAGAGTGACCAGGAAATGTCGTCATTCAGGAAGATTAATGAGAATCCTAACGCACCTTATGCATACACAGAAATCAACAGTATAGTGGGGAGAGGACAGGACCACCCTAGGACAAAGGTGGGGGTTTATTCCCGGAGCCAGAGTTAGTACGCCAGGTAGAAAATGAATGCCGGTATTCACTAAGGAAAAGGACAAAGAGGAAAGCGTGATGAGAAAGTTGGTCTGGTGATGTTCTCTGGGTGTTGATACTGAAGAGAAAGTGCTATTGCGTCTCTCTGACCATTTCTATGGGTAAGTCCTTTGGGGAAATTTACTACATTGGGAGACACAGACCATATGCAGTTAAATAATAATGGTTAAATTGCCGGCACCGTACTGTAACAACAGAGATTTTAACAACATCTGACCCGTTCTGCAATAGAAGGGAATGGTCTATCTCTGGTATAAACATGCCCTGCATATGTCACTGCTCAAGAACAGTCCACATTTGAAATCAGGGACAGTGAACCTTACAATATCTAGCCCTACACTGCCAGGACACAGAACAATAAAACTCGCAGCGCTGTGCAGTCAGCACACGGTCCTGTACACACCCAGCACTGTACACCATCGCTCTTTTTCTGTTGTCCATCGAGATCCGATGACAACATCCACTCCTTTAACGGTGACATCTTTGATGACTAAACAGTCCTATCCAGGACCCACAAGCTCTATTGCAGGTGGGACATGTCTATGTGGTAGTGGTGGTAATGATGGCAACCATGGCTACATAACTCCTGGCTCTCTTCTGCTGTCTTCTGGTTGTTCTTTCCATCTCCAGAACACGAACCCCGTCCCTACACAGCTGTCGCCAAGTGACACGGTCAGTAGCAACATCCTCCAGGTCCTCAGGTCTCATTTTGCACTCCTTAAATCTGTCTTCATCTGATCCTTATAGCGCTTCTTCGGCCCTCCAGCTGAGCGTCGACCATGATGTAGCTGGCCGCATAACACTCCGCGGGGTAGCCGAAGTGTGGGCATCCTTATCACGTGTCCCAGCCACTGCAGCTGACGTTGGGTGATCATGGCCTCAATACTTCTGCAGTTAGTCTTTACAAGTATTTCAGTGTGAGGCACCCGCCAAGTGTGAGGCCAAGTAATTCCCAGGATGCGCTGGAGGAAGCACTCCAAGACCTGATGTGACGGCTGTAGTTTACCCAAGTTTCACAGCCATAAAGGAGGGTGGTGACAGACCGCTTGGTTTACGGCAACCTTTGTGGAGGGACGAAGGCTCTTGTTCTGAAAGACTCTACGCCGAAGTCTCCCAAAGGCAGCTGATGCCTATTTAATGCGGCTCTGGATGTCATTGTCAATGCCGCTATCCTCAGAGAGAATCCTGCTCAGATATTTTAAAGATGGCACTACTGACAGCTTTTCATCATCAACATTGAAGGCAGGTAGAGTGGGTGGGACACTGGTTCTCCATTGGCAAACCATTTCTGTCCTGGTGGTATTGACAGTCAGCCCCATCCTGCTGTACGCTCTCACCGCCACAGCAAGGACAGTCTGAAGATCCTCCGGAGTGTGGGCCACAGGAGCACCTTCGTCTGCATACTGCAGCTCCAGGACCCGCTCTCTATGGAGTTTGGTGGTGGCCTGGAGCCTCCTGATGTCAAAGAGGTTGCCATCTGATCTGACGTCCACTGCCACACCGCTGCTGTCTTCAGTCTCGTTGTGGAGAGGCTTGGTAACACACAAGAGGAAGATGTTAAAGAACACTGGCACTAGCACACACCCCTGCCTCACCCCTGTGCGTACAAGGAAGGGCTCGGACTCTTGTCCTCCTATGGTCACCCGATCAGTCATCCCATCGTGGAACTGGCGGCGGATGTTAACATATGTATTGGGACAGCCACACCTGAGGAGGACATCCCATAAAAGCTCTTTGCACAGTGTCGAATGCTTTGGAGAGGTCGACAAAGGCAATAAACATGTCCTGATGTTGCTCGCGGTACTTTTCTTCAAGTTGCCGGGCCGTGAAGATCATGTCGATCATGCTCCTGTTCTTCCTATACCCACACTGCGATTCAGGCAGCATTGACTCGGTGATGCTGCTGATGACCCTCTGAAGCATCACCTTCGCCAGGACCTTTCCAGTAACAGAAAGGAGTGAGATGCCCCTACTATCGCCGCAGATGTCACCCTTGTTCTTATAAATGACAACGGTGTTTGCATTTCTCCATTGCTGTGGGATGTTCTCGTCAGTCCAGGCCTTGGTGATGTACTAGTAGAGGGTTCGCCCTCCATTCTTCAGTAGCTCAGCAGGGATATTGTCGGTGCCAGGGGACATGTTGATCTTAAGGGAATGGACAGCTGATAGAACCTCCTGGAAGGTCGGTGGTAGACTAGGGTCGTGGATAGGTGGAAGTTCAGGCAGTTCGTCCAGGATGGTGGGTTCTACGTCAGAGTCCTGATTAATCAGGGTGTTAAAATGCTCAGCCCGCCTCAGCAGAATGGTATTCTGATTCTTCAGAAGTGTTTGACCATCTGCTGCTTTCAGGGGAGTAACGCATCAATTTATTGGGCCGCAGATGGTTTTGAAAGCATTGTAAAAATTATAAATGTCATTATTATCGACAAAGGACTGGACTTCATGAGCCTTTTCAGTCCTCCACTCATTTTGTATGGCCCGTATTGCCTTTTGCACTTTCTACCGAGCTGCCGGCCAATGCTGTCTGATGCTGGTGGATGAAGGGTTGTCTAAAGTTGCCCGGTGTGCTTTGCTCATGTCCTTAAGCAAGTTGTGGGTAGCGTCTGAGTTATCGTCAAACCGGTCTTGGTGGTTCCTGCTCTTCTGGCCGATGGATTGGGCTTCTGCCTCGTAGAGCGCAGAGCTGATATAGGTACACTGTTGTTCCATGGCATTTTCTGAGCTCAGACAAGGTACCAGCTCCCTCAGTTTCTCAGCTGGGATGCGTCGAAACTCACTTCTTGATTCAGTGTTTCTCAGGCGGTTACAATTTAGCCGCTTTTTATTTGGCTTTTGCAGCCGCAAGGCGGGTGGGGGCGCACTTTCATATGGAGCTTGGCCACAATCATACGATGGTCAGTCCGGCAATCTGCACCTCTCACGGCACGGGTGATGAGAACATCCTTGATGTCGCTACGTCTCACAATGATGAAGTCGATCATGTGACAATGTTTAGAGCGAGGGAGCATCCAAGAGTTCTTAAATTTTGCCTTCTGCTGGAAGATGGTGTTGGTTATGGTGAGGTCATGCTCAGAGCAAAGTGTAAGTAGCCTCATGCCATTTGCATTGACCTTGCCAACACCATGCCTACCTAGCGCTCCACTCCATATCCTGTTGTTCAGTCCCGCCCTAGAGTTGAATTCCCCAACCAAAAGGATCTTATCATTCTTAGGGATCTGACAAAGTGCTTCATTCCGTGTCTGATAAAAGCATTCCTTGGCCTCATTCCCAGATGGCAAAGCTGGTAGCTGATTCCGAGAGATCGCCTGGAGCACAAAGGGGCAAATCACTGGACAGAGAAAATGTCTACAATGTTGGATAGGTACTTGAGTGCGGATAAAATGTTGAGAGTGTTCATTGCCGTCATTGGAGTTCCTGGTGAGTGAGCGGAGCGATTCCTGTTTGGTATTTCTGTGAGTTAACAGACGTGAACCTGATAATGATCATGTTGCAGTCCTCGAACTTGATCATCATTGCACAAATATCCGTCAGTGATATCGATCCTGTCAATTCAATGTCCAGAATGTTTCATATTTAATGACAAACGAAACTAAACCTCAACCTCTCCTCAGCTCACGGGAGCGACTCGAACGTTGTATTTACCTTTAATAGAACATTGCCCAGAGCAGTGCTAGTGCTGGGGACGGGCAGCTGTCCGGAATGTTTGTCTGGGAGAGATTTACACTGAGGTATTTTCTGTTTCTGAGTTGTTGATCAGACTGAATACATGGTCCTTTAATGCCACCTTGTCCGGAGTTGTCCCAGTGCTGGGGACGGACAGCTCTCTGGGAAGATGTGACTTGGAGGGTTTTAATAGGATCTTGTCTAGACATGTCGCCAAATATAGGCAGAGAGTTCTCCAGAAAGGGAATTCATTGGGACTTTGTATAGAGTTGTGCCAGTGCTGGGGAAGGGCAGCTCTGCAGGAAAGAAATTTGTGGTACCGTATCCAGACTTGTACCGGTGTTTTCAGCAGGTAGTCCTCCGGATAGGAGTATCTGGGAGGTATTTAGTGGGACTTTGCGTAGTGTTATACCAGTGCTGAGGACAGGCACCTTTCCAGGAAGGGGTGAGGGGCAAGGTTTCAGTGGCACCGTCTCCAGAGTTGTCCCAGTCCTGGGGAAGGGCAGCTCTCCGTGACGGTGTGATTGGAAGGAGTTTACATGGTGAAGTTCACTGTTTCCGTGTAATTGATCAGAATGAAGCCCTGGTCCTGTTTTCTACGTCTTCCTGTGAAGTCTCTCACAGGCAGATTCCACTTCCTGTTAGTTAAAATTTGGGTCTGATCACCTGAGCCAGTGTCCACGGATCTACTAAAGTGTGTTATTGAATTGGAACTGCGAAGTGGAATTAATTCACTCATGGACCACTTAGCATCCGGTTACTAAGTTGTTCCTACTGTTCCTCTGACCACGGTCCGAACCCGTTTGTGTGTTTGTTCAATTTTTTTCATTGATGCTTGAGCAATCAAGGGATTCCTACAGCATTTTGTAGTTTTGCCTCGCTCTTCGGCCTCATCCAGATGTTTCTAGAGGCCTGGTCAGTCACAGTTAAAACAGTGCAACGGGTCCTATCAGGGACTGGAATCGGGATTAATACTGATCGTTGTTGTTCCTGATGATTTCCCACACATCGCCTTATCTCCACAATGAAGAAGGTAGTTCGGACACAGCTTGACCCGTGTTTGGTGTTAGATGAGCTGCTGTTCAACGACTCTAGCACTCCTGACCGTTGTCTGAAACATGATCCCGTGTCCATTCGCGGAGAATGTGTTCAATAATGCCCACTGTTTGTTCGTTTCTCTATCTGCCTGCAGTGAATTTAGTGGCGATTGTGATCCTGTCCTGGGGAAAGTGCGGCCTCTCTACCTGCACCACTCGCTACCTGGTGGCCATGGCGGCGGCGGATCTGCTGACCGTTGTCAGCGAGGTCATTTTATTTCGAATCATATCTAAGTACTTTCCGTGGAGCTTTCTGAACATTACCCCTGTGTGCAGCGTTATCCAGGTCCTGAGGTTCACAGCCACATACTGCTCTGTCTGGTTCACCGTCACCTTCACTTTTGATCGGTTTGTCGCCATCTGCTGTCAGAAGCTGAAAACAAAATATTGCACCGGGAAAACTGCGGCTGCGGTTCTCACAACAACCGGCGTGCTGTCCCTTCTGAAAAATGTTCCCCGCTACTTTCTCTGGGAACCCAGAGAGATAATCAACAATGTACCGTGGTTCTGTATACTCATGGACAATACTCTCACCGACCCCTGGTGGGTAGGATATGATTGGCTCGATACAGTTTTAAGTCCGTTCATCCCTTTCTTTCTGATTCTGCTACTCAACGCTCTGACTGTCCGGCACATTTTAGTCGCCAGTCGTGTCCGCAAGGGGTTGAGGGGTCAGAGCAAGGGGGAGAACAGCAGGGACACGGAGATGGAGAGCCGGAGGAGGTCTGTGATTTTACTCTTCACCCTCTCCGGCAGCTTCATCCTCCTGTGGATGACGCTAGTTATAAATTTCCTGTATTATGAGATCAAAGGGATAGGATTCGAATTCAATGACTCTGAAATGATCTTTCATCTCGTCGGGGTTTTTCTGAGGAATTTCAGCTGCTGCACGAACACATTTATTTACGCGGTGACTCAGTCTAAATTCAGGGAGCAGGTGATCAGCGCGGTGAAACATCCGGTCATCTTGGTGCTTCACTTAATTAATAAAGCCGCGCACTGAGCACAACCCAGATTCACTGCCTGATCACAGGAGTTATTCCCGGGCGAATCGTCCCATCGATCGGCAGCAGCCGGCCAGTATGAACAGCGGGGGAGACATGAACGCGGTTGCAAGCGGAGACGTGAAATAGTGACTGAATGAGGTGACGAAACGAAAGACTGGGGTATCTGTAGGATTGGTGAGATTGAGAGAACGAGATAGATATTGTTTGTTTGTGTGTGCGCGCACGCGTGTCTGTCTGTCTATGTGTGTTAGAGGTGTGTGCACTCGCGCGAGTGGGGAGAGGGAGAGTGAGAGAGACAGTGAAATGTTAACCTGGAAGGAGTGGAGAAAATTTCAAGAGGGTGTTGCAGGGAGTATAGGGCCTGTGTTATAGGGAGATGTTGGCCAGGCTGCGTCTTCATTTCTTGGAACTTCGGTAAGTGGGAGGCAACCAAATGAAAACGATTAAAATGACCAAAGGTTCAGGTAGTGTGGACGGTAACAGCTCAATTTCCCACTGACTACTGGAGTCTATTATACAGCTCCACTGGAGTGAAACATTCTGTTTCTAAGTTCTACCCACAATCACTGTGCTGCTGGAGTTAAGAGAAAGGTGGCAATTCACATTAATGTTCGCAGTTTTCCCTCGTATATACTGCACTGTGAGACTGCAGTGGCGGTTGCCCCGTCCGGAGCAGTGCACGTTTACTGTGAGTTCGTAGGATTTTGTGAATAGACCGTGTTCGAGTCGGTTTATGTGCTTATTAAAAGCTGCAGACCTTTAATTTAGTTACTAAGAAATCAAAAGCAATCCCCTTACACTCTCACCATTATGTCAGACACTACCCCTTAATGCGAAAATATCAGCTCAAAGACGATGTTTGTGAATTATGTCACACTATTTCTCTTATGGACCATTTATGCTATTTGCCACCCTTGGCATCACCCTACAATTGCATCGTGATCGTGGGGCCTGTGGTGGCGGAGGGGAGAATCAGTATTACATCTCCATCAGTGATGGGATCAGTGCACAGTCACCTTTAGATTCGAGTCCTCCGGTCCCGACAACAAAATCCGTGAATCATTTCGATGCCTTTCGAGACTAATCACGTTCTTCTTGAGCCGCACGACCGGATATGCAGACAACACTCCAGCTATGGTCTTAGCAACATTGAACAGTACATCAGGGGAACAGACCCTTCTCCTCAGTGCGTTGTTGTGAACGAATTGAGCTGGCAATTGCATGCCTACCTGAACCAATCCCCTCTGCCTAAACCAGGTCCACACCATCCATTCTCCACACATTCACGTGGTATCTAATAGCTTCTATTGCATCTGGCTCCACCAACAATCCGGCATTCAGTCTAGACACCCACCACACTGCGTGTGAAAGAAAATCTTACAATACACATCTCTGTTAAATATTCTGGGTCAGGTCAACATTGCTGTCTTAAATAAATCGATTCTTACAGTAGTAGTGTAAGGCAAAGATACAACATTAGACGAAATTACACAATAAGTAAATAGCGGTAAAAGTGACTAATGAGGTACTGTTCCCCCTTTCACCTGAAATACATACTTTCTGGAATTAGATATTTTCTCTGCAATCTTTCAAGCATATTCATATATTTCCTTTGGTAGGTGACCAGAGTTGAACATATTACTCCAAGTCTGTCCTCAGTTACGCCCTATACAACTTCAGCATAACATCACAATCTTTGTACTCAACACTGACGTAGACAGGAGAGCGCGGTAGAGGGGGTGGCGTGGCTTTAATGGTAAGAATTGATATTAAATTATTAGAAAGAGTTTACATAGGATCGGAAGATGCAGAATCTTTATGGGTTGAGCTAAGAAATCGCAGGGGTAGGAGGACCCTGATGGCAGTTATCTACAGGCCTCCGAACAGCTGCAGTGATGTGAACTACAAATTACAACAAGAAATAGAAAGGGCTTGCCAGAAGGGTAGTGTTATGATAATTGTAGGGGATTTTAACATGCGAGTGGGTTGGGAAATTTAGGTCGGCACTGGATCTCAAGAGAGAGAATTTGTAGAATGTCTACGAGATGGCTTTTTAAAACAGCTTGTTGTTGAGCCCACTAGGGGATCGGCTGTACTGGATTGGGTATTGTGTAATGAACCAGAGGTGATGAGAGAGTTTGAGGTGAAGGAACCCTCAGGAGGCAGTGATCATAACATGATTGAGTTCACTGTGAAATTTGGAAAGAGAAGCCAAAATCCGATGTGTTGGTACTTCAGTGTAGTAAAAGAAATTACAGTGGCATGAGAGAGGAACTGGCCAAGGTTGACTGGAAAGGGACACTAACGGGAAGGACGGCAGAGCAGCAGTGGCTGGAGTTTATGCGAGAATTGAGGAAGGTGCAAGACAGATATATTCCAAAAAAGAAATTTTGGAATGGAAAAAGGATGCAACCGTGTCTGACAAGAGAAGTCAAAGCCAAAGTAAAAGCAAAGCAGACGGCATACAAGGAAGCAAAAAATAGTGGGAAGACAGAGGATTGGGAAGTTTTTAAAAGCTTACAAAGGAAACTAAGAAGGTCATTAAGAAGAAAACGATAAACTATGAAAAGAAGCTAGGAAATAATACCAAGAGGATACTAAAAGCTATTTCAAGTATATAAACAGTAAAAGACAGGTGAGAATAGATATAGGACTTATAGAAAATGACGCTGGAGAAATTGTAATGGAGATAATGAGATGGCGGAGGAACTGAACGAGTACTTTGCATCAGTCTTCACTGAGGAAAACATCAGCAGAATACCGGACACTCAAGTGTGTCAGGGAAGAGAAGTGTGTATAGTCACAATGCCGACAGAGTAAATACTCAGGAAGCTGAATAGTCTAAGCGTAGATAAATCTCCTGGACCAGGCGGAATGCACCCTTGTGTTCTGAAGGAAGAAGCAGTGGAGATTGAGGAGACATTAGCAATGATCTTTCAAAAGTGAATAGATTCTAGCATGGTTCCAGAGGACTGAAAGTTTGCAAATGTCACTCCGCTATTTAAGAAGGGGGCAAGGGTGCAAAAAGGAAATTATAGACCTGTTAGCTTGACATCGGTGGTTGGGAAGTTGTTGGAGTCGATTGTCAAGGAAGAGGTTACGGAGTACCTTGAGGCATATGACAAGATAGGCAGAACTCAGCATGGTTTCCTTAAAGGAAAATCCTGCCTGACAAACCTAGTGCAATTTTTTGAGGAAATTACAAGTAGACAAGGGAGATGCAGTGGATGTTGAGTATTTGGATTTTCAGAAGGCCTTTGACAAGGTGCCGCACATGAGGCTGCTTAACAAGATAAGAGCCCATGGAGTTATGGGAAAGCACATATGTGGATAGAGCGTTGGCTGATTGGCAGGAAACAGAGAGTGGGAATAAAGGGATCCCATTCTGGTTGGTGGGCAGTTACCAGTGGTGTTCCACAGGGGTCCATGTTGAGGTCGCTTCTTGTTACATTTTATATCAATGATTTGGATTATGGACTAGATGGCTTTGTGGCTAAATTTGCCGATGATACAAAGATCGGTGGAGGGGCCGGTAGTGTTGAGGAAACAGAGTCTGCAGAGAGATTTGGATAGTTTGGGAGAAATGGCAAAGAAGTGGCAAATGAACGAAAATGTTTGGAAGGGTACGGTCATGTACTTAGATAGAAGAAATAAACGGCAATGATGCACATTTGGTGGAGGTGGCCAAGAGAATCTCTTTCCAAAGTCTGAGCAGGTGATTGGCCTCTACCCAGTGTGAACTCGCTGGTGTTTTTGTAGAACATATGACTGAGTGAATCCCTTCCCACAGACTGAGCAGGTGAATGGATTCTCCCCAGTGTGGACATGTTGGTGACTCTGTAGTTTGGATGACTGATGGAATCCCTTCCCACAGGCTGAGCAGGTGAACGGTTTCTCCCCAGTGTGAATTCGCTGGTGACTCTTTAGGTTGTATAACTGAGTGAATCCCTTCCCACATTCTGAGCAGGTGAACAGCTTCTCCCCAGTGTGAACTCGCTGATGTACCTTCAGTTCAGATGACTGAGTGAATCCCTTCCCACATTCTGAGCAGGTGAACGGCCTCTCCCCAGTGTGAACTCGCTGATGTACCTTCAGTTCAGATGACTGAGTGAATCCCTTCCCGCAGTCTGAACAGGTGAATGGCCGCTCCCCAGCGTGAACTGACTGGTGTGCCATTAGTTCGAATGACTGAGTGAATCCTTTCCCACATTCTGAGCAGGTGAATGGCCGCTCCCCAGTGTGAACTCGCTGATGTACCTTCAGTTTAGATGACTGAGTGAATCCCTTCCCACGGTCTGAGCAGGTGAACGGCCTCTTCCCAGTGTGAACTGACTCATGTCTCAGTAGGTGAGATGACTGAGTAAATCCCATCCCACAGTCTGAGCAGGTGAACGGCCACTCCCCAGTGTGAACCCGCTGATGTACCTTCAGTCTGGATGACCGAGTGAATCCCTTCCCACAGTCCGAGCAGGTGAACGGCCTCTCCCCAGTGTGAACTCGCTGGTGAGCCATTAGGTCAGATGACCGAGTGAATCCTTCCCCACAATTTCAGCAGATGACCAGTCTCTGCCCAGTATGAACTGACTGGTGTGTCCACAGGTGGAAAGAACGACTGAATCCCTTCCCACACACAGAACAGGTGAACGGCCTCTCCCCTCTGTAAAATGATGGGTTGCCAGTTGGTCAAATGACCAAGTGAATCCCTCCCCACAGTCTGAGCAGGAAGGATGGTCGATAGAATCCCTTTCTCCACTTCTTAAATATCCAGATAGGGACAGCACAACTGGTGTGTCGTGTTTGAAATCCCATAGACAAATTCCTTGGTGTTTTTAACCTGTAGAAAGATTTTAAAATCCATCAGTGGGTGAAGTACAACATTTGATATGAGATAACTTGAGTTGCCAAGGTGTGATCTGACATCACACAGTTACAGTGAAGTTCAACACATGTTGGAGAGCGAAATCTTCTTCTAACTGGGCACAGTGCTGGTATCTGGAACGACACTCAAACTCTCTGATGGTCTATGAGGGTGGGGCATTTCTGCCATCTCCAATCTGTGAGCTGGCTCAGTTTGACTCTCTCCAATTGTATTATTCCCTGTTCCCACTGAGCTGAAAGGGTGTCTGGCCCCACAGTAACTAAACCCTCTCACACAAATAGACTTTGTTGACGTGCAGCTGGGGTTTTCCTTTATGTAATGTTAATTTAAAGTGCCACTGTTTCAATGCCATGTCAATATCTCCTGACCTGGCTGGTGGCGTAGTGGCATCAGTGCCAGACTTCGGGACGAAACTCCTGAGTTCGAATCCAGCCGGCTCCCCTGCACGCTTTCCATCCGTGCTGGGTTACGAGCTGGTGATCTCTTTGGAAACTCACCCGGCAGAAGTTTCCCCTCATGTTCCCCTGAACGTTTCACCTTTCACCCTTAACCCATGGCCTCTGATTGTAGTCCCAACCCATCTCAGTGGTAAAAGCCAGCTTGCATTTACCGTATCTATAAACCTCTAAATAGTGGTATAACTGCATCAAATCTCCCCTCAATCTTCTACGTTCCCTGACCTGTTCAATCTTTCCTTATAACCCAAGCCCTTCAGACCTGGCAACATCCTTGTGAATTTTCTCTGAACGCTTTGAAAGTCTTTACATTTTTCCTGTGGGTTGGTGGCCAAAACTGCACTCAATACTCCAAATTAGGCCTCACCAATGTCTTGTACAAAGTCAACATAACATAGCATTCAGTACTTTGGTTTATGAAGGACTATGTGCCGAAATCTTTCTTTCTGTCCCTATCGAACTGTGACACCACTTTCAGTGAAATATAGACCTGTATTCCCAGATCCCATTCTTTAACAACACTCCTCCATGTCCGACCAGTCACTGTGTAAGACCCACCCTGGTAGGTCTCACCAACATGCAGCACCTCGCACTTGTCTGCATTGAATTCCATTTTCCATTTCTCAAGCCATATTTCCACCTGGTCCAGTTCGCACTGCAAGCCATGATAGTCGTTTCGCAGTCCGCTGAATCCCCAGTCTCGGTTTCATCCACAAATTTGCTGATCATTAACCATCTTATCATCCAGATTACTGATATAGATGACAAATAACAACAGATCCAGCACTGATCCCTGTGGCAACCACTAGTTACAGGCCTCCAGTCAGAGAGGCAACCATCTGCTACCACACTCTGGCTTCTCCCAAAGACAGTGTCTCATCCAATTTACTGTCTAACCTTGAATGCTGAGTGACTGAACCTTCTTGACCAACCTCCCATATGAGACTTTGTAAAGTGCCTTGCTAAAGTCCATGTAGACAACATCCACATCCTTGCCTTCATCCACTTTCCTGATAACTTCCTCAAGAGACTCTATAAGATTGGTTAGACATGACCTACCATGCACAAAGCCATGCTGTCTATCCTTAGTCAGTCCACATCGATCCAATTACTTATATATCCGGTTCCTGCACATATGTTCTAATAACTTTCCCACTACTGATGTCAAGCTCACTAAGGTAACATTTTCTCGTTTATCCTTAGAGCCCCTCTCGAACAGTGGAACAAAATTGTCTGTCCTCCATCCTCCAGTACCTCACCTGTCACTAAGGATTATTTCAATATCTCTGCTTGGACCCCGACAATTTCTGCACCTGTCTTCCGCAGGGTCCCAGGGAACAACTTGTCAGGCCCTGCGGGTTTATCCACGCTAATTTGCCTTAAGACAGCCAACTGCTCCACCTCTGTAATCTGTCCAGAGTCTCTGAAGTTGATGCTGCCTTGCCTCACCTCTGTAGACTCTGTGTCCATCTCCTGAGTAAATACGGATGCAAAACTGCTATTTAAAACCTCCCCCATCTATTTTGTCTCCCGTATAGATTACCATTCTGATCATCTAGAGTAGGCATGTTTCTGTTCTGACCTTCTCCATGTTTCTGTGACAGAGAAGCTGGCCAAACCTGACAGGAAGGGAAATCTGGTAGGAGTGACGACAGAGCAGCAATGGCTGGAGTTTCTGGGAGCAACTCGGGAGCTGAGTGATAGACACATCCCAAAGAAGTGGAAGCATTGGAAAGGCAGGAGGACACAACTGTGGCTGAAATGAGAAGCCTAAGCCAACATAAAAGCCAAACGGAGGGCAAATTATAGAGCAAAAAACATTGGGAGGCTTTTATAAACAAACAGAAGACAACTAAAGAAAGTCAGATGATCTCAGGGTGTGGAAATATGATATTGTAGTCATTAATGCATCTTGGTAGCACCCAACAGCCTGAGGAATTTAGAGGAACAAAATATCCGGGGCCTCAATATCCCTTGAAAGCGAAGATTCCCTGCACCAGTTACCTTTCAACTTTTATTTTGGTAGGCACATACAAATTCTACACCCTCAAAATTTCACTTCTGAAGAACCCCCACTTACCAAGTACTCCTTTGCCAGAAAACAGCCTGTCCCAGTCTACACTTGTCAAATCCTTGCAAATACCATAAAAATTGATCTTGCTCCAATCTAGAATCTCAAGAGAGGTCCAGACGTCTGTTTTTCCGTACTTAGATAGATAGATAGATACTTTATTCATCCCAATGGGGAAATTCAACCTCTTTTTTTTCCAATGTCCCATACACTTGTAGTAGCAAAACTAATTACATACAATACTTAAATCATTAAAAATATGATATGCATCTAAATCACTCTCTCAAAAAGCATTAATAATAGCTTTTAAAAAGTTCTTCAGTCCTGGCGGTTGAATTGTAAAGCCTAATGGCATTGGGGAGTATTGACCTCTTCATCCTGTCTGAGGAGCATTGCATCGATAGTAACATGTCGCTGAAACTGCTTCTCTGTCTCTGGATGGTGCTATGTAGAGGATGTTCAGGGTTTTCCATAATTGACCGTAGCCTACTCAGCACCCTTCGCTCAGCTACCGATGTTAAACTCTCCAGTACTTTGCCCACGACAGAGCCCGCCTTCCTTACCAGCTTATTAAGACGTGAGGCGTCCCTCTTCTTAATGCTTCCTCCCCAACACGCCACCACAAAGAAGAGGGCGCTCTCCACAACTGACCTATAGAACATCTTCAGCATCTCACTACAGACATTGAATGACGCCAACCTTCTAAGGAAGTACAGTCGACTCTGTGCCTTCCTGCACAAGGCATCTGTGTTGGCAGTCCAGTCTAGCTTCTCGTCTAACTGTACTCCCAGATACTTGTAGGTCTTAACCTGCTCCACACATTCTCCATTAATGATCACTGGTTCCATATGAGGCCTAGATCTCCTGAAGTCCACCACCATCTCCTTGGTCTTGGTGATATTGAGACGCAGGTAGTTTGAGTTGCACCATATCACAAAGTCCTGTATCAGTTTCCTATACTCCACCTCCTGTCCATTCCTGACACACCCCACTATGGCCGTGTCATCAGCGAACTTCTGCACATGGCAGGACTCCGAGTTATATTGGAAGTCTGATGTGTACAGGGTGAACAGGACCGGAGAGAGTACGGTTCCCTGCGGCGCTCCTGTGCTGCTGACCACCGTGTCAGACCTACAGTCTCCCAACCGCACATACTGAGGTCTATGTGTCAAGTAGTCCACTATCCAATCCACCATGTGAGAGTCTACTCCCATTTCCGTTAGTTTATGCCTTAAGATCTTGGGCTGGGTGGTGTTAAAGGCACTAGAGAAGTCAAGGAATGTAATCCTCACAGCACAACTGACCCCATCTAGGTGAGAGAGTGATTTGTGCAGCAAATACGTGATAGCATCCTCCACTCCCACCTTCTCCTTATACGCAAACTGAAGAGGATCCCGGGCGTGCCTGGTTTGTGGCCTCAGATTCTGTATTATCAGCCGCTCCATGGTCTTCATCACGTGCGACGTCAAGGCAACAGGTCTGAAGTCATTCAACTCCTTTGGTTTTGGTTTCTTCGGTACCGGGACAGTACAGGATGTTTTCCACTGTCTGGGTACTCTTCTCTGCTCCAGGCTCATGTTGAAGATGCGCTGTAGTGGTTCTCCCAGCTCAGTCGCACAGGCCCTCAGTAATCGTGGGGAAACTCCATCCGGTCCAGCCGCCTTGCTGGTACAGATCTTCCTCAGTTGACCTTCCACCTGTGCAGCCGTAATCCTGGGCATGGGCAAGGTCTCCTGTGAGTGGCTATTGTCCTGTGAGGGAAGTAAGCCTGGTGTGGAGTTCTGCGGTGAGGATGAGAGTGAGCTGTCGAACCTGTTGAAGAAGTTGTTCAGCTGGTTCGCTTTCTCCACATCTCCACTTATGTTTGCCCCCTGCTTTGCACCGCATCCGGTGATGATCTTCATCCCATCCCACACCTCCTTCATGCTTTTTTTCTGCAGCTTTTGTTCTAGCTTCCTCCTATACTGCTCCTTTGCCCCCCTTATCTGTACTCTGAGTTCCTTCTGAACTCTTTTAAGCTCTAACCGATCACCATCTTTAAAGGCCTTCTTCTTCTGGTTTAGGAGGCCTTTGATGTGACTAATGATCCAGGGCTTATTATTGGGATAGCAGCGAACAGTTCTAACAGGAACAACGGCATCCACACAAAAGTTAATATAGTCCGATGTGCATTCAGTGACCTCCTCAACGCCCCCACAGAGCCCCCCTTGCAGTACATCCCAGTTAGTAGTACCGAAGCAGTCTTTCAGGGCCTGTTCAGCTTCAGGAGTCCACTTTCTAAAAGAGCGTGTGGTAGTGCGATGCCTCATCACATTTGATTTATATCTGGGCTGTAACAAAACCAGGTTGTGATCAGCTTTCCCCAATGAAGGCAGTGGGGATGCACTATATGCATCCTCAACGTTTGCATACAGTAGGTCAATTTACTTGGAATCTCATGCCATTATGATCACTAGACACAAAGTGTTGCCATACACTAATTTCTGTCACCAGCCCTGGATCGTTTCCCAACAGCTTATTGCACACTTCTACGCCGGATGTTTTACGTACTGATTAAGGCTCATTTGACAAACTCTACCCCATCTAGTCCTTTTACAGTCTGGGAGTCCCAGTCAATATATGGAAAGTTAAAATCACTTACTATATCAACTTTTGTTTCTTGGTGTAGTCTGTGAACTCTCTACAAATTTGTTCCTCTAAACCCCTCAGACTGTTGGGTGCAACCAATTCCCAGTAATGCCTACAATATCACAATTCCATGCCCTGGGCTCATCTGGTTTTCCTACGATACTTCTTGCATCGTGATTTCCACAGCTCAACACATCCACCACACCATGCTCAAGCACGTACAGAGGGATGGTCTGACGGAACATGGAGTCAAATGTGTTGAAAGAATAAGTAAATGTAGGAAGGACAACAAAATTCTAGGGGCGTATAGCCTGATGGGAGTTCGGGGAGCTGGTTTAAGCACAATAGGCAGCGATTCAAACAGAGAGAGCAGAAATGGGCTAAAAATTCTATATCTGAATGCACGCAGCGTCAACAATAAGGCGGATGAGCTTGAAGCCCAGGTGCGAATGGGTAACTATGATGTTGTTGGGATAACGGAGACATGGCTGCAGGGAGATCAGACCTGGGAAATGAATCTACAAGGGTATACATGCTATCGTAGGGACAGAAATGTGGGCAGAGGGGGTGGGGTGGCCCTACTGGTGAGGAATGAGATTCAGTCCTTTGCAAGAGGGGACATAAGGTCAGGAGAAGTAGAGTCTGTGTGGATAGAACTGAGGAACAGTAAGGGTAAAAGGACCCAAATGGGTGTTGTCTACAGGCCACCAAACAGTAGCATGGATATTGGGTGCAAGTTGAATAGGGAGTTAACATTGGCATGTGGCAAAGGTAATGTCGCAGTAGTTATGGGGGATTTCAACATGCAGGTGAACTGGGAGAATCAGGTTGGTGCTGGACCACAGGATAGGGAGTTTGTAGAGTGCCAACGGGATGCATTCTTGGAACAGCTTGTACGAGAGCCGACCTGGAAATAGACTATTCTGGATTTAGTGTTATGTAATGAATAGGATTTGATAAGCGATCTCGCAGTAGAAGAGCCATTAGGAGGTAGTGATCACAATATGATCAGCTTTTATCTGCAATTTGAGAAGGATAAAGGCAGCCCTGAGGTGTCGGTGTTGCAGATGAACAGGGGAAACTATGGAGGCATGAGGGAGGAGCTGGCCAAAGTTGACTGGACGGATAGCCTAGCAGAAAAGACAGTGGGACAGCAATGGCAGGTATTCTTGGGAATAATACACAAGGTGCAAAATCAGTTCATCCCCCAGAGAAGGAAGGATTCAAAGGGGGCAAAGGGGCCACAGTGGTTGACAAAGGAAGTCAGAGATTGCATAGCATTAAAAAAAAGGAAATATGACAGAGCTGAGGTGAGTGGGAGGACAGATGATTGGGAAGTGTTTAAGGAACAACAAAACTTAACTAAAAAGACAATACGGGGAGAAAAAATGAGGTATGAACGCAAGCTAGCCAGGGATATAAAGGAAGATAGCAGAAGCTTTTTTAGGTATGTGAAAAGAAAGAAGATAGTTAAGAAAAACGTTGGGCCCTTGAAGAATGAATTGGGTAAAATTGTTATGGGAAACAGAGAAATGGCAGAAGAATTTAATGAGTACTTTAGATCTGTTTACACTAAGGAAGATACAAGCAATATCCCAGATGTATGGATGGGCCAAGGACATAGGGCAACAGAGGAAATGAAACAGATTGACATTCGGAAGGAAACAGTGATGAGAAGACTGATGGGACTGAAGGCTGACAAATCCCCAGGTCCAGCTGGTCTGCACCCTAGGGTACTAAAGGAGGTGGCCCTGGAAATTGCGGATACATTGGTAATCATTTTCCAATGTTCCTTAGATTCAGGATCAGTCCCTGAGGATTGGAGAATGGCTAATGTTATCCCACTTTTTAAGAAAGGAGGGAGGGAGAAAACAGAGAACCATCGACCTGTCAGCCTGACATCGGCGGTGGGAAAGATGCTAGAGTCCATTATTAAGGATGAAATAGTGGCATATCTAGATAGCAGTGATAGGATTGGGCCGAGCCATGCTTGATTAATCATGCTTGATTAATCTGTTGGAGTTTTTCGAGGATGTAACCAGGAAGTTAGATGGGGGAGATCCAGTGAATGTAGTGTACCTCGATTTTCAGAAGGCATTTGATAAGGTCCCACATAGAAGATTGGTGGGTAAAATCAAAGCTCAGGGCATCGGGGGGAAGGCATTGACATGGATAGAAAACTGGTTGGCAGATAGAAAGCAAAGGGTAGCGGTGAATGGGTGTTTCTCGGAATGGCAGGTGGTGACTAGTGGGGTGCCACAGGGCTTGGTATTGGGACCACAGCTGTTTACCATTTACGTTAATGATTTGGATGAAGGCATAGAAAATAACATCAGCAAATTTGCTGATGATACTAAGCTGGGTGGCAGTGTAACATGTGATGAGGATGTTAGGAGAATTCAGGGTGACTTGGATAGGCTGGGTGAGTGGGCAGATACTTGGCAGATGGCGTTTAATGTGAAAAAGTGTGAGGTTATCCACTTTCAGAGTAAGAACAGGAAGGCAGATTATTATCTGAACGGTGTAGAGTTGGGTAAGGGAGAAATACAAAGAGATCTCGGAGTCCTTGTTCATCAGTCACTGAAGGTGAATGAGCAAGTGCAGCAGGCAGTGAAGAAGGCTAATGGAATGTTGGCCTTTATTACAAAGGGAATTGAGTACAAGAGCAAGGAAATCCTCTTGCATTTGTACAGAGCCCTAGTGAGACCACACCTGGAGTATTGTGTACAGTTTTGGTCTCCAGGGTTAAGGAAGGACATCCTGGCTGTAGAGGAAGTGCAGCGTAGATTCACAAGGTTAATTCCTGGGATGTCTGGATTGTCTTACGCAGAGAGGTTAGAGAGACTGGGCTTGTACATGCTGGAATTAAGGAGATTGCGAGGGGATCTGATTGAAACATATAAGATTATTAAGGGTTTGGACAAGATAGAGGCAGGAAATATGTTCCAGATGCTGGGAGAGTCCAGTACGAGAGGGCATGGTTTGAGAATAACGGGTAGGTCATTTAGGACAGAGTTAAGGAAAAACTTCTTCTCCCAGAGAGTTGTGGGGGTCTGGATGCACTGCCTCGGAAGGTAGTGGAGTCCAATTCTCTGGATGCTCTCAAGAAGGAGCTAGATAGGTATCTTATGGATAGGGGAATCAAGGGATAGGGGGACAAGGCAGGAACCGTGTATTGACAGTAATTGATCAGCCATGATCTCAAAATGGCAGTGCAGGCTCGAAGGACCGAATGGTCTACTTCTGCACCTATTGCTTATTTGATTGCTGACTCTGTCTGAGGTCTCAACAACATCTGTCTGGTGTCAAGAAAACAAACTCTCCCTCAATGTCAGAAAAACCTCTAACGCTGAATTTTGTGGTGAGGACGCAGGAAAGGTTTTCTTCTGATGACTCTTCCATGAAGGTCATATTTGTGCAGGTGTCACTGCACAGTAGAACAGTGCACCACCACTCCAGAGTCTGCTAAATCTTCCTGAATGTTTTTTTTTTACAGTCAAATAGGGCTTTTGATTTGCCTTTCCAGCAATCCTATGAGTAGTTCTCTCAGAAAGTTTTCTTGGTCTTCCAGATATCAACTTGACCTCCACCGTTCCGGTCAACTGCCATTTCTTAAATACATTATGAACTGAGGAAACGGCTACCTGAAAACACTTTGCTATCTTCTTATAGCCTTCTCCTGCTTTGTGGGCATCAATTATTTTAACTTTCAGAGTGCTAGCCCATGGCTGCTGATTGTTGGGACAAGGTTTGAGGAGTCAGGGTATTTATAAAGCTTTGCAATTTGCATAACCTGGCCTGTCCTAACGAAGACTGTGAACAAGCCATTGACCTAACAAGCTAATTCAGGTCTGAGACCGTGGTAAAATTTAACTGAGAGCTCAAATCTCTTGGGCTGCCCAGACTTTTCCTTGGTGCTCCTTTCCTTTTTTTCCCCCACTCTAAAATTGTACAAAACAGAAATAATACACTAAACTCCTCATGAAGGGTTTCGGCCTGAAACGTCGTCACTACCTCATCCCATAGATGCTGTCTGGCCTGCTGAGTTCTGCCAGCATTTTGTGTTTTTTATAATACACTAATCTTGCTTAAAATATTGAAGAAAGTTTTGTCTTTAATTTTATGAATTTTGGAGACCAGTTCACCTTCTACTCACTTAACTATTCACTGTAACAGGAAGTTTGACCAGTGGTGCCCAACCGTTTGCATACCACTGTATGGGATGGGGTGGAGAGTGCGGGGTGTGACAGGAGAGAGGGGGAGGAGGAGGACGATTGACAGGGAGCGAAGAGGGAGAATGCGTGGGGTGAGTGGTAGAAAGAGGGAAAGACAGTGTGGGATACAGGAGCCAGCAGGGAGAGTGTTTGAGAGGGGGGTGAGGGTGGGATGTAGGGAGAGAGATAGAGAGGAAGAGGGCTGGAAATGGAGGAGTTCACAGAGTGGCGGAGGGGAGTGAGTGAGCGAGACAAGTTTGAGTGAGGTGAGAGGGTGCATGAGAGAGGGGAGATGGAGAGGGGAAGACAGAGGGTGACTGCGATTGACAGTGAGATGGCGGGTGATAGGGGTAGGGACAGGGATTGTGGGATGGGAGAGAGAATGGAAAAGTAAGAGAAACAGGTGGATAGAGGGGAGAGAGTGTGAGAGAAATGAAGAGATGCATGAGAGAGTGAGGAGATGAAGAGAGACAAGACAGGAGTACGATTTGTTCATCGAGGAGTAGAGACAGTGGTGATAGAGAAGGAGAGCGCGAGGAAAGGGGTGAAAGACAGTGGGAGACTGGTCGAGTAGCAGTGTCACTGAGAGGTATAGGGAAGGGAGAAGGGGAGGGGAGAGAGGCGGTGAGGAAGCAAGGATGATTGAGAGGGGCGATGATAAGGAAGGGGTAAGGGAGAGGTAAGACGGTAAGGGAGAGAGGTAGCAAGAAGGGAGGGCTGGAGTGGAGGGCTTGGTGATGAAGAGGGACTGTGAGGAGGGTGTGGTGAGGGAAATGGGGTAAGTAGCTAGGGGTGAGGGAGAAAGGCGAGGAGACTGTGTGTCTGATTAGAATTGTTAGACTAACTATTTATCCAGTCCCCAGTTGCAAGGTCATTAATCATGTATGTTCACAAGTCCCCGAACAAATCCACCGTGGGATTACGGTTCCATGCTGGAAATGATGAGTGTGAGGGCAGCTTGTTGTTCTCGGTGTCGGATGTGGGAGGTCCCAGAGTCTCCCAGCCTCCCGGATGTTCACAACTGCGCCAGGTGCGCCGAGCTGCAGTTCCTAAGGGACTGTGCCAGGGAACTGGAGCTGCAGCTCGATGACCTTCGTCTGGTCAGGGAGAGCGAGGAGGTGATAGAGAGGAGTTACAGGCAGGTAGTCACACCGGGGCCATGGGAGGCTGACAGGTGGGTCACGGTTAGGAGGGGGAAGGGGAAGAGTCAGGTACTAGAGAGTACCCCAGTGGCTGTACCACTTGACAATAAGTACTCCTGTTTGAGTACTGTTGGGGGGGGGGGGACAGCCTACCTGGGGGAAACAACAGCGGCCGTGGCTCCGGCACAGAGTCCGGCCCTGTAGCTCAGAAGGGTAGGGAAAGGAAGAGGAAGGCAGTAGCAATAGGGGACTCAATAGTTAGGGGGTCATATGGGCGATTCTGTGGACGCGATCAGGAGACCCCGATGGTACTTTGCCTCCCTAGTGCCAGGGTCCGGGATGATTCTGATCGCGTCCAAGATATCCTGAAGTGGGAGGGTGAGGAGCCAGAGGTCGTGGTACATACAGGTACCAATGACATAGGTAGGAAAAGGGAAGTGGTCCTGAAAGGGAGTTAGGTAGCCAGTTGAGAAGGACCACAATGGTGGTAATCTCGGGATTACTGCCTGTGCCACGCGTCAGTGAGAGTAGGAATGGAATGAGGTGGAGGATAAATGTGTGGTTGAGGGATTGGGGCAGGGGGCAGGGATTCAAGTTTCTGGATGTTTGGGACATCTTTTGGGGCAGGTGTGACCTGTACAAAAAGGATGAGTTACAATTGAATCCTAGGGGGACCAATATCCTGCGGGAGAGATTTGCTAAGGTTACTGGGGAGACTTTAAACTATAATGGTTGGGGGGTGGGAATGAATTTGAAGAGACTAGGGGAGAGGAGGTTAGTTCACAAATAGAGGATAGGATAGGCAGGTGATAGAAAAGGGGAGCGCTCAGACCGAAGATGAAGGGGAGAAGGAAGAAAAAGATAATAAAGTTGATCGCATTGTTAGGGAGAAACAGAGAGGAAAAGGTGGAGAGTTTCTTAAATGCATCTATTTTAATGCTAGGAGCATTGTAAGAAAGGTGGATGAAAGAGCATGGAATGATACCTGCAACGATGATGTTGTAGCTATTAGTAAAACATGGTTGTAGGAGCGGTGAGGTTGGTAACTATTCCTGGATTTCGTTGCTTCTAGTGTGATAGAATCAGAAGGGCAAGAGGAGGAGGTGTTGCATTGCTTGTCCGAGAAAATATTACAGCGGTGCTTTGGCAGGATAGATTAGAGGGCTCATCTAGGGAGACTATTTGGATGGAATTGAGAAATCGGAAAGGTGTAGTAACACTTATAGAGGTGTATTATAGACCACCTAATGGGGAGCGAGAATTGGAGGAGCAAATTTGTAAGGAGACAGTAGATATTTGTAGCAAGCACAAGGTTGTGGTTGTGGGAGATTTTAATTTTCCATACATAGACAGGGAAGCCCATTCTGTACAAGGGCTGGATGGTTTGGAGCTTGTAAAATGTGTGCAGGATAGTTTTTTGTAGCAATACATAGAGGTACCGACTAGAGAAGGGGCAGTGTTGGATCTCCTGTTCGGGAATGAGATAGGTCAGGTGACGGACGTAAGTGTTGGGGAGCACTTCAGGTCCAGTGATCACAATACCATTAGTTCTAATATAATTATGAAGAAGGATAGGGCTGGACCCAGGGTTGAGATTTTTGACTGGAGAGAGGCTAACTTTGAGGAGATGCGAAAGGACTTAAAAGGAGTGGATTGGGACAATTTGTTTTATGGGAAGGATGTAATGGAAAAATGGAGGTAATTTAAAGGTGTAATTTTGAGGGTACAAAATCTTTATGTTCCTGTTAGGTTGAAAGGAAAGGTTAAAAGTTTGAGAGCGCCATGGTTTTCAAGGGATATTGGAAACTTGGTTCGCAAAAAGAGGGAGATATATAGTAAATATAAGCAGCATGGAGTAAATGATGTGCTCGAGGAATATAAAGAATGTAAAAAGAATCTTAAGTAAGAAATTAGGAAAGCTAAAAGAAGATACGAGGTTGCTTTGGCAAGTAAGGTGAAAATAAATCCGAAGGGTTTCTACAGTTATATTAATAGCAAAAGGATAGTGAGGGATAAAAGTGGTCCCTTGTAGAATCAGAGTGGACAGCTATGTGTGTAGCCGAAGGAAATGAGGGAGATTTTGAACAATTTCTTTTCTTTGGTATTCACTAAAGAGAAGGATATTGAATTGTGTAAGGTAAGGGAAACAAGTAGGGAAGTTATGGAAATTATGACGATTAAAGTGGAGGAAGTACTGGCACTTTTAAGGAATATAAAAGTGGATAAATCTCCCGGTCCTGAAAGGATATTCCTGGGACCTTGAGGGAAGTTGGTGTAGAAATAGCAGGGGCTCTGACAGAAATATTTCAAATGTCTTTAGATACGGGGATGGTGCCGGAGGATTGGCGTATTGCTTACGTGGTTCCATTGTTTAAAAAGGGTTCTAAGAGTAAACCTAGCAATTATAGGCCTGTCCGTTTGACGTCACTGGTGGGTAAATTAATGGAAAGTATTCTTAGAGATGGTATATATAATTATCTGGATAGACAGGGTCTGATTAGGAATAGTCAGCATGGATTTGTGCGTGGAAGGTCATGTTTAACAAATCTTATTGAATTTTATGAAGTGGTTACGTGGAAATTTGACGAGGGTAAAGCAGTGGATGTTGTCTATATGGACTTCAGTCCAAAGGTTCCGCACGGAAGGTTAGTTAGGAAGGTTCAATCGTTAGGTATTAATATTGAAGTCGTAAAATGGATTCAACAGTGGCTAGATGGGAGATGCCAGAGAGTAGTGGTGGATAACTGTTTGTCAGGTTGGAGGCCAGTGACTAGTGGTGTGCCTCAGGGATCTCTACTGGGTCCAATGTTGTTTCTCATATACATTAATAATCTGGATGATGGGTGGTAAATTGGATTAGTAAGTATGCAGATGATACTAAGGTAGGTGGCGTTGTGGATAATGAAGTAGGTTTTCCAAGCTTGCAGAAAGATTTAGGCCAGTTAGAAGAGCGGTCTGAACAATGGCAGATGGAGTTTAAATGTGAGGTGTTACTTTTTGGTAGGAATAATCCAAATAGGACATACATGATAAATGGTAGGGCATTGAAGAATGCAGAAAAACAGAGTGATCTAGGAATAATGGTGCATTTTTTCCCTGAAGGTGGAATCTAATGTGGATAGGGATGTGAAGAAAGCTTTTGGTATGCTGGCCTTTATAAATCAGAACATTGAGTAAAGGAGTTAGGATGTAATGTTAAAATTGTACAAGGCATTGGTAAGGCCGAATTTGGAGTATTGTGTACAGTTCTGGTCACCGAATTATAGGAAAGATATCAACAAAATAGAGAGAGTACAGAGAAGATTTACTAGATATGTTACCTGGGTTTCAGCACCTAGGTTACAGGGAAAGTCTGAACAAGCTAGGTCTTTATGCATTGGAGCGTAGAAGGTTGAAGGGGGACTTGATAAAGTTATTTAAATAATGAGGAGGATAGATCGAGTTGACATGTATAGGCTTTTTCCATTGAGAGTAAGGGAGATTCAAACAAGAGGACATGATTTGACAGTTAGGGGGCAAAAGTTTAAGGGTAACACGAGGGGGAACTTCTTTACTCAGAGAGTGGTAGGTGTGTGGATCGAGCTTCCAGTAGAAGTGGTAGAGACAGGTTTGGTATTGTCATTTAAAGTCAAATTGGATAGGTATATGGACAGGAAATGAATGGAGGGTTATGGGCTGAGTGCAGGCCACTGGGACTAGGTGAGTGTAAGCGTCGGCACGGACAAGAAGGGCCGAGGTATCCTGTTTCCGTGCTGTAATTATTATATGGTTATATGGAACTCAGCGGTCCAGACGGCATCTATGTAAAAGAGCAAACAGTCGATGTTCCGGGCCTATATCTTTTTCACAATATCTTTTTCACAATTAACCCGGGCGGGAGAGCTAATAAACAGATAATCGGCACTTTGTAAAATTCCACTTTTCCCTGGCAACCGTAGGGCTCTTTAAATCTTGTGTGACGGCCGCGGCATAAACCGAGGGGCTCTAGTTTACCCATGATGCAACCTGGTCCGAGTTCTCTGTCCACCACTGTATGAGAAAGCAAACAATTACTGACTGTCCTTATGTAATGAGATGGAGAAAAAAGGCATAACAGAGTATATAATAGAATAACATTCACATGCGGCAGTAATATGGAGAGGATGACGACAGTACAGTATTGGCTAGGACGGAAGGAAGAGGTACAACCATTTTGTTAATAGCCCTTAGCCCTTGTACAAATTGTCACTCATTATCGCGACATGGTGTCGGAATTGGTAGAATAGGAGATTTACAGGGACTGCAGGTTGGTACCAGGACTTCCTGAACAGAAAGTGATTTTATGACAGACTTGATACCTTCCACTGCCTCCGGTGACAAGTTATATTGCCGTATGGAGGGTAGAATAGCATTGGTCTATGTGTGGTGTGGCGGAATGTACAAGTTCCACATGATTTTTTTTGTGTATCGCCCACAGGGAGGGAGGTATCTTCGAAAGCAGCAAGTGCACGATATGGTCAGCCAAGGCAGGGGGAGCAAACAGGTCAAAATTTGTTTAAACGCGGAAGAAGGAAATCTTATAAAACCAGCCTGAGCGAAATGAGCGGAATGACGTTATACAGAAGCATCAGCAGTGTACGGTTTAACAACTTTACTTACCACGGGAATTCACCACTGCCCTCATAGTCAGTGTCTGCATTCTCCCCAGCGCTAATGCTCAGGCGACGCTTTGTGAACTGTACGGGGCTATTGCAGAACTGCTAATACCCTGATGGACAGTTTATTGTCGCTGGTGATTCCCAAATTCCATCAGTATGTGTACTTTGCAACGAGAGGGGAGAACGTGTTGGACCAGGTTTACACAAACATCCCTGACGCGTACCGGGCGGAGCCCCGCCCCCACCTCAGTTACTCAACCACATCTCTGTTATGCTAATCCTAGCATACAGACCGCTCGTCAGAGGCTCCAAATCTGTTGAGAAGTAGGTGAAAACCTGGACAGCAGGAGCCATCTCCGCTCTTCAAGACTGCTTTGAGCACACTAACTGGCACATGTTCAGGGAGGCTGCAACCGATGGCGACTCTATCAACTTAGATGAGTCCACAGCATCAGTGACCAGCTACATCAGCAAGTGCATTGATGACGTTACCCTGTCCAAGAAAATCGCTATGCGCGCTAACCCGAAGCAATGGATGACCGCAGAAGTGCGTGCGCAGCTCTCCGCCTTCAGAGCAGGCGACAAGGCAGCCCTAACAACAGCGAGGGCCAAACTGTCCCGGGTCATCAGAGGGGCAAAGCGTGCACACGCCCACCTAATCCACAGCCATTTTCAGGACAGTGACGACACGCGGCGTATGTGGAAGGGCATCCAGGAGATGACCAATTACAGAACATCACCTGACTGTGCGGGTGATGCCTCCTTCCCTGATGCGCTGAATAACTTCTACGCTCGTTTTGAGGCGGAAAATGACGTGGTGGTGAGGAAGTCCACCCCTCCTACGAATGACCAGGTTCTGTGTCTCACCGTGGCCGATGTGAGAAGAACCCTGTGGAGGGTCAACCCACGGAAGGCTGCTGGACCAGATTACATTCCCGGTAGAGTGCTCAGAGGATGTGCAGACCAGCTAGCAGATGTTCTCACTGACATCTTCAACATCTCCCTGAGCAGCGCCAGCGTTCCAACTTGCTTCAAGGCCGCCACCATCGTCCCCGTGCCGAAGAAGTCTTCAGTGTCCTGCACTTACATCCAAAATCATGGAGTGTTTCAAGAGTCTCGTCATGAGGCATACCAAGACCCTGCTGCCCCCCACACTGAACCCCCTGCAGTTTGCGTGCCGTCTCAACTGCTTAACAGACGACGCCATTGCCACCACCCTCCACCTGGCCCTAACCCACCTGGACAAAAAAGATATACGTTCGGATGCTGTTCATAGACTTCAGTTCAGCATTCAACACAATGATCCCTCAGAAACTGATTGGAAAGCTGAGCCTACTGGGTCTGAACACCTCCCTCTGCAACTGGATCCTAGACTTCCTGACTGGGAGACCTCAATCAGTCCAGATCGGGAGCAGCATCTCCAACACCATCACACTGAGCACAGAGGCCCCCCAGGGTTGCGTGCTCAGTCCACTGCTGTTCATTCTGCTGACCCACGACTGTGCTGCAACACACAGCTCGAATCATATCATCAAGTTCGCCGATGACACGACCGTGGTGGGTCTCATCAGCAAGAACGACGAGTCAGCTTACAGAGAGGAGGTGCAGCAGCTAACGGACTGGTGCAGAGCCAACAACCTGTCTCTGAATGTGAACAAAACAAAAGAGATGGTTGTTGACTTCAGGAGGGCACGGAGCGACCACTCCTCGACGGCTCCTCCGTAGAGATCGTTAAGAGCACCAAATTTGTTGATGTTCACCTGGCGGAGAATCTCACCTGGTCCCTCAACACCAGCTTCATAGCAAAGAAAGCCCAGCAGCGTCTCTACTTTCTGCGAAGCTGAGGAAAGTCCATCTCCCATCCCACATCCTCATCAGATTCTACAGGGGTTGTATTGAGAGTATCCTGAGCAGCTGCATCACTGACTGGTTCAGAAATTGCACCATCTCGGATCGCAAGACCCTCCAGCGGATAGTGAGGTTAGCTGAGAAGATCATCGGGGTCTCTCTTCCCGCCATCACGGACATTTACACTACACGCAGCATCCGCAAAGGAAACAGCATTATGAAGGACTCCACGCACCCCTTCATACAATCTCTTCTCCCTCCTGCCGTCTGGGAAAAGGCTCTGAAGCATTCGGGCTTTCACGGCCAGACTATGTAACAGTTTCTTCCCCCAAGCTATCAGACTCCTCAATACCCGAAGCCTGGACTGACACCTTGCACTATTGTCCTGTTTATTATTTATTGTAATGCCTGCAGTTTTTGTGCACTTTACGCAGTCCTGTGTAGGTCTGTAGTCCAGTATAGCTTTCACCATGTTGTTGTAGTTGGTTCTTTTTTTACGTAGTTCAGTCTAGTTTTTGGCCTCACGATGTCAGCGGAGAAGGCCGCAGGCGGAGAAATAGTCCGAATGTCAGTGGAATAAGAATTAAACTGAGGTGAAGCAAGAAGCTCAGGATTAAACACGTGGACCGTAAGCAAATATTCGGCACTCCGAGCACCCAAACTCGCTTGTTGTTGTATTTTTTTCTCTCTCTGGTGTGATGGAGACATCATTGTGGACACTGAAATTGCTGTAGCCTCGGTATGCAACTAGGCAGGTCTGCACCTAAATCTCTGCGTCAATTAATTACATGAAAATGAACAAAGAAAGCCAACACCTCACGCGAACTTACGCTAAAGCTTCCACTTCCACTCCTACTGCGTCCATTGTATTATCCACTACTGAACACAGGTATGTCGCTAATATCAACCCGCATCCCTGCCTTCAGTGAATTCTGGCCGTCCATTTCCTTGTCCGTCCCTGCATCAGCACTCTCCAGATCCTCTCACTCTTTGTGAATATTCCAGCCCTACTCATCCGTGGAACTGACTCAGTGGGTACCTCAATATTGACCACTGTGTGCCCGTCGAGGACTATCTGAGAAGCTGATCAATTCCATACCATAACCGACGGCCCATTGGCTTATTACCGCACAGAGTAGCTGGACATGTGAAAGACTGTTCATGTGTGTCATTCATTTCAGACAGTTTAATGCATGTGCGCATCAAGGCAGCACGTCGGGGAAAAACACGGAATAGACAATGGTTGCCATGAAAGTGCAGTTCACATTGTCCAAACAAGTAAGTACGAATTTCTACCTCACTGTCAACAGAGCTATCAATTTTGTGCATCTGTAAAATAATTTTAATTATCAAGTGTATTGAATCTTTCAAAAGTCGATAGAGTCTGGCCTGGTTCCGGAGGACTGGAGGATTGGAAATGACAGTCCGCTATTTAAGAAGGGGGCAAGAAAGCAAAAAGGAAATTATAGACCTGTTAGCTTGACATCAGTGGTTGGGAAGTTGTCGGAATCGGTTGTCGAGGATGAGGTTCCGGAGTACCTGGAGGCATCTGACAAGATAGGCAGAACTCAGCATGGTTTCCTTAAAGGAAATTCCTGCCTGACAAACCTAGTGCATTTTTTTTTGAGGAAATTAAAAATAGGCGAGACAAGGGAGATGCAGTGGATGTTGTGTATTTGGATTTTCAAAAGGCCTTTGACAAGGTGCCGCACATGAGGCTGCTAAACAAGATTTCCCCGCTCATGGAATTGCGGAGAAGTTACATACGTGGATAGAGCGTTGGCTGATTGGCAGGAAACAGAGAGTGGGAATAAAAGGATCCCATTCTGGTTGGGTGCCGGTTACCTGTGGTGTTCCACAGGGGTCCATGTTGAGGCCGCTTCTTTCTACGTTGTGTATCAACGATTTGGATTATGGAATAGATGGCATTGTGGCTAAGTTTGCCCATGATACAAAGATAGGTGGATGGGCCGGTAGTGCTGAGTATCTGAGTAGTCAGGGCATCAAAAATTATGGTGAGAAGGCGGGGGAATGGGACTAAAGGGGAGATTGGATCAGCTCATGATGAAATGGTGGAAAAGACTTGATGGGCCGAATGGACGACTTCTGCTCCTTTGTCAGATGTTCTTATGATATTGCACTGAATGTCTCCCGTTTGTTGATTTTCTCTGCTCTGCTGTCGTTCTCTATCACCTATCCGTAATTCATGTGAATTCCATATCAATCGTCTCTTCATTTTCTGTTTGAAACGTATTGCATTCTGAATCATTTTCTCTCCAACAGAGTGGGCTATCACTCTCTGTTCTCCCAACTCACTTTTTTATTTTCTCTCATTCTGCTATGAATATCGTTTGATTTCGCAACAAGGTTTGCACTTCTGTTTTTTCATCGCTTAATCAATATGTAGACTCAACCGTAAAATATATTGTTTAACGCGTTCAGTGACGGAAGAGAAAGGAATGGAAAGAGTGGAGAGAAGGACACGGGACACTTCGATGAGGTACAGAGAGACCAAGTGGGAAAAAACTTAATTGTGCTTATTTGTGACCAGTCCATCTGTGGATATTGTCATTGCTTTCATAAGTGTCTGTGTGCTGTGTATGCCATTGTGTTTTATACCCATGGAACCTGGGAGTAACGATCCATCGGTGAATCCCGTACCTGTGTGCTCCTCCCGCTTGAAGGGAATGTTACCCCAAGAGGGCAGGGAATGTAGATGCGGAGGAGTCCCAGAAAGGGGTGGGAATCCGGGTGGAAGGTGCTTCTAACCCTGAACCCCCAGATGTAGCCACCAGTCCTGTGGTAGGTGGTGTGGTTGTGCAGGAAGCTAGTGCTAGGCCTGTTTGCACAACTGAAACAGACCTGGAGCCCTCCACCCAGGACTAAGCAGTAAGCGCCTCCCTGGAGGCAAGTGTATTAAACAGTATGAGCGGAGAGGAGACCAAGCTCTCTCTCTGTCAGCATCAGGCTGCCGGTGAATTCCTTGGACCAGAGCTGCTGGGGTCCCCTTCATACTTGTCTCCTGGGGAGGGTGATATAACCTGCATGCCGACCCCCAACAACTAATGGCCTGCAGGGAGTCACTGGGGATTTTCCCTCCATCGTCGTAACTGTGGATAAGACTGATGCGACGGTGGAGCGGGAAGGTATGAGGGAGGTACCCGCTGTGCAGTGTAGGTTACAGGGGCAGCCACCTTATACACCACATGAGGAGGAAGATGGGGAATCTGTCTGCAGTGAGGGATTGGAGGGAGACTCTTTTGATAGCGAGACAATGGACATACTCACCCCTCCTGAGAAATCCCCATTGATACCTGTGGAGGAGATCAGAGAGTTTATTCACTCCTCTGTGGGTGCAAAGCATCGGCCTAAACTAGCCTCGCTTCGCTGGCCTAGCATGCCGAGGCTAGTGAAGTCCCTACGAGTCATCCTCGGATGGAAGGGAAAGGGGAAGGGGAATGTTGTGTCGGGGAATGACAGACGGCAGCTGAAATCCTTCCTGGATGACCTGGTGAGAGACATCAGGGTGAAAAGCAGCTTCTCTCCTTCGGGAGACGGTGGGTCACAGGGTGACGTTGGTACCAATCGGGCCCTGTCCAGTCTCTGGCTCGGAGTCCTAGTCCAGGTACCGAGTACCAAGTTCCTTATCCTGGTCCCGCTTTCCTTGTCTGACTCCTGGCCCCGGCCCTGAATCCTAGTCTCGTCCAGGGCCTGTGTGTCAATGTCCAGCGTCGTTTCTGCCGTTGCTTTCCTGACAAACCGAGCCCTGTTCCTAGCACCTCCGTGTCTGTGTGTTGCATTTGGCTCCACTACCTGCACCCCCCTTATGACACCCAGAAGTTTCATTTACAGGTCGTTTCTATGGTAAATAAGGCAAGTGCAATGTTAGTGTTTATTTCAAGGGGAATCGAATATATCTGCAAGGAGATAATGCTGAGCCTTTCTAAGACACTAGTCAGGCTGCATTTGGAGAATTGTCTACAGTTTTGGACTCCATATCGCAGAAAGGATGAGTTGTCACTGGAGAGAGTCCAGAGGAGTTTCACGAGGATGATTCCGGGAATGAAGGGGTTAACATAAGATGAGCGTTTGCCGGGTCTGGGCTTGTACTCGCCGGAATTCAGAGGAGTGTGTGGGGATCTCATTGAAAGATACCGAATGTTGACAGGACGAGATAGTATGGAGATGATTCCTCTGGCGTGGTTACCCAGAACATCCTGTCCGCCCCCTCTCACACCATCTTCACCCTTTCAATAAAATCCCCCCCTGTCTTCTGTCGGGATTTCCACAGATGAGCCCCTCCTGTCCCCACCGGGACAAACATCCTGTCCGCCCCCTCTCTCACCATCTTTACCCTTTCAATAAAATCCCTCCCCGGGGAACCGGCATCAAACCGACGGGCCGAGCGGTCTCGTCCTACCTCTCAGCGATACATCAGACTCCGGCCGCAGGAGACGCTTCACAAAAGCCCCCAACTTCCCTCGGAGGGAAATGGAAATAAATCAGAAAGCGGACATTTACTTTGAGGTTTTCTCCGCTCTGAGGAGGCGGTCGGCGCTTGAGCGGGAGACGGACTCAGCGGGGTAACGCCCACTCGGCTTGTCCGCCTCCGCGAATGGTTGTAACCTGTGATTGACATCGCTTCGCACCAATGGGAATAGCGCAGCTCCTGAATCCTCTGTTGACAGCGGTGCGGGAGGGGCTGGTCACGTGATTATTAGCCCAGCCGTTTAACCGATAAAGCTCGAGCACAGCAGCGCGTGGATGACGTAAGACACCGCGCACGTGAGTGCAGATCCCGGTGTGGGGAGCCCATGTGTGACGTCAGGCGCGTGGGGGGAGGAGCTGTCTGACGTCACCTGTGGGAGAGCGCTGGCATTTAAAAGCACCTTAATGGACTTTTCAGTGGGACAACAACATTAATCACGGGTTTCATCACTGAATCCAGTGTTGTGAGATGTAAAGTCCGCTGTTATGTGTCCGGCTGTGCCGTGTTGTTGGTGGAGTGGGCAGCGTGGTGTTTGTCTCGATTCGGGTCACAACACCAGAATTGCCAGCGGGGTCCACACACAGTTATTAGTCAACAGAAAACCTCTCGTCCCTGCAGTCTTTGTCTCCTGGTAAACTCAACACCCTGACAGTGTGGACCATAGATACCCCTTCCTCTCAGAATCAGGGAATCACTCAGACAGCTGATCGCTGAGAGGAATTATATTTATTGGTCATTAAAGTTCACCCAGATTTGTTTGGACGGATTTGATGTGGAGTTCGGGGTGTCACAGTGAAAGGGCCGGACGGTCGAACTCTCTCCATTGTCCAAACATCCTTCCAGGTGAGGCGACACTTCACCTGTGAATCTTCCGGGGTCGCCTGTTGTGTCCGCTGCTCCCGTGCGGCCGCCTCTACACTGGTGCTTATCCCCACCCCCCGTTATCTTTCCTCTGATTGGTTCTCCACCTGGCGTCTCTAGCCCTTCCCCCTCCCCTATCTCTATTACTGGGCTTCGGCCCTCTCTTCCCCCCCATTCCTGATGAAGGGTCTCGTCCCGAAACGTTGGCTACTCTTTTCTCACGGATGCTGAGTTCTTCCAGCGTTGTGTACGTATTATTTGTGATTTACCTCTCCGGTGCCCCTTCCGCCTCCGGCCACTGGTGGCGCTGTGCAGACCTCTGTCCACCGGTGTTGCTTCGGAGTACCTCCTGCTAAACGCAGGCGCGGCGTTTTCCTATTCGGGCAGCGGTGAGTAAGGGGCTGCTCCCGGGGTTGTGTAAATCGGGGCCGACTGCAGAGGGAAAGGCCTGGGATCGAGCTCTGCCGGACGGCTGGAAGCTCCGGGCTCTCCGGTCCCGCAGCCCCGGTTTTAGCTTTGCGCCCGAACCCTGTGGGATCGGTAAGTTGTGGTTCCCCGAGCCGGAAGGATGCTTGGAACGAAGGGGATCTGTCTGTGTGTGTGGATAGAGCTGATAGGTGGATGTATAGGTGTGGGGTGAGTGGTCGGATGAGGGATGTGGGAGCAGAGTGGTGATCGGACGTTCCGTAACCCGGGGAAGAGAGGTCCCGGGACAAAATAAGTTGTTAATTAGGGAGAATCTGAGCAATTGGATGAGCCAGTTGGCGTGTCCTTTCAGGAAGCAGCAATTCTCTGTTCATATTAATTACTGTGCAATCTTGCTGTTAACATTGTGTTTGTTACAAAGCCGTAGAGTCTGCGAGCCGCTGTCACCATCATGGGCTGCGACTGCAGATTGGGAAGGGGGGGGGGAGGTCAGTGACCTTTGCATCAGAGGAGGACACGGGTTTGTACAGATGGTTCGGATCTAGTGGGACATCTAGAGTTTGAAAAGGGAGAAAGAGTTATAACCAGCGCAGCATGGTCAGAGGTGGAGGGGTACAGGAGCTGTCTGATAGATCGTTTTAATAGTGTTTTTATAATCTCACAGGTGGTGACTGAGGAAGAGGTTTGTTGATGGAGGATACCCGGAGGTGAGCAGGTCAGACACGGTATCAGGAGAGTGACAGTGATGTGATTTCCTGTGTCACGGGTACAGACAGTCGTCTCAAGTGAGGAGTTTGTGTGGAGATGCAGCTTCCCTGGAGGTGGAGGAAAGAGTACACACCAACAGGTGGAACCAGCTGTGGGAAGACATGGTTTGTCAGGTCTGACGACGAGCTGAATGTACCATAACCTTCAGACTGAATGAGAAAACCATTCTGAGGGTATTTGAAATGTCAGAAGCAGGGGAGATGTGATCCCATGTCTCCATCAGACCCTCAGTGAGATGGTTCCAGTTATAACGTGCAGGGGTGAAAGCACAGTGTTTGGGGTCTGATTTAATCACTGATTCTGACACAGTGAGAGGGTTAGTTTTGCTGTAAGGCAGCAACATTAATGGAAGAAGACACAGGAACTTCATCAATTGCCAGTTGTTTAGCAAAAGTGAACAATTTGTATGTTACCTTGAGAGAAACTGATATTCACAGTGGTGACAAAGGGGTGCAGTCTAGTTTATTTCAGGTTGGAGAGGGGTGTGGAGTTTTGAAATCAATGCCTTCCAGTGCCACCATCGTTAATTTAGCATGTCCGGAGTGGTGGATCACACAGCACGGAAACAGGCCTTTGGCCGGCCATACCTGTTCTGACCATCCACTCACTGTCTACACTGGTCCCATTTATCAGCACTTGGTTCACAGCCGACTGTATCTCGGCAGTTTCAATGCTCATCCACTTCGTAAATGTTGTGAAGGGACCTGCCTCCACCACCACCTCGGGCAGTGTGTTCCAGATTTCAGCTACTCTCTGAGTGAGAAATCTCCTCCTCAGATCCCTATAAACCTCTTCATTCTCTGCTTAAATCCATGCCCTCTGATCTGTGACACCTCTGTCCCAGGATCGGGGCCGATATGGGCATCAGTGAGGCCTTTGATAAGGTTCACATGGTAAGTTGCTGTGGAAAGTCAGACCACACGGGATCCAGAGAGAGCTGGCTCACTGGATGCACAGTTGTCTTGATGGTAGGAAGCAGAGAGTGATGGTGGGAGGCTGTTTATTGAACTCGAGGCCCGGGCCTAGTGAGGTTCCCCACGGTTACACCCCATTGCTCTCATTATTCATTGATATTTAATTATATTTGCATTTGCACAGTTTGTTGAATTCTATGCTCCACTTGATCTTTCATTGATCCTGTTATTATTCTAAAGATTTTCTAAGTGTTCCTGTAGGAAAAACAATCTCAGGGTTGTATGTGGTGACATATATGTACTCTGATAATAACATTTACTTTGAACATATACCATTATTGTCATCTATATCAATAATTTCTTTAAGAATGTACAGGATATGGAGAGTAGGTTTGCAGCAAGTTCAATTACATTTTTCTGAAAGATATTCAGTATAATCTCTCTGCTCTGTTTCCCTCTCTGCACTTGAACACCCCCTCCCCTTACTGTCTTCCCTCTCTACCCCGTCCTCTCTCTCACCCTGACATTGGACATACGTTCAGTGTGAAAGTGAATTATTTCCGGGGAATCTGAAGGGGAATTCTTCACTCGGAGGTTGGTGAGAGTGTGGAATGAGCTGCCAGTGGAAGTGGAGGATGTGGGTTTGATTTAGACACTAAAGAGGAATTTGTGTGAGGACGTGGATGGGAGGTGTATGGAGGCTCTGGTGCAGGTAGCTGGAGCTGGGCAGTAACAACAAAAACAGGTCGGCATGGACTAGAAGGGCCGAGCGGCCTGTTTCAGTGCTGCTGCTCTCTGTGACTCTAATAATATTCTGATTTGTAATTTCCACAGTTAGTACTTTGCTACTTATGACGGAACCCAGACATTTACCCAAACAAGAACTGAAAGACTCTTAGCTGGCTACAGAAAGTGTTTACAAGCTGTGATACTTGCCAAAGGGGGTGTTACTCAGTACTGACAATGCAGGGCACACAAACGTTTGCTTCCGGCCCTTTTCCTTCTTTGTTATTTTGAAATTGTAAAAGATGGAACTAAAAATGAAATCTTGCTTAAAATATTAAAGAAATGTGTCATCTTTAACTTTATGGCTTTTGTAATCAGGTCATCTTTTACTCGCTTAGCTATTCACAGGAACAGAAATTTTGACCGCGGTGCCCAAACGTTTTCATGCCACTGTATATATCCTGTGCCTTCCAAATTGCTTCCAAAAATTCCAGCCATTGCTGCTCTGTTTTTGTCCCTGCCCGTGTTCTTTTTAAATCAATTTTGACCAATTGGTCTCTCATGCCTCTCTAATTCTCTTTATTCCACATCTGACTTTAGCTTCTCCTTCTCTAATGTCAGGGTGAATTTGATCATATCTAGTGCCTTTAACACCATCCAGCCCAAGATCTTAAGGCACAAACTAACGGAGATGGGAGTAGACTCTCACATGGTGGATTGGATAGTGGACTACTTGACAGATAGACCTCAGTATGTGCGGTTGGGAGACTGTAGGTCTGACACGGTGGTCAGCAGCACAGGAGCGCCGCAGGGAACCGTACTCTCTCCGGTCCTGTTCACCCTGTACACATCAGACTTCCAATATAACTCGGAGTCCTGCCATGTGCAGAAGTTCGCTGATGATACGGCCATAGTGGGGTGTGTCAGGAATGGACAGGAGGAGGAGTATAGGAAACTGATACAGGACTTTGTGATATAGTGCAACTCAAACTACCTGCGTCTCAATATCACCAAGACCAAGGAGATGGTGGTGGACTTTAGGAGATCTAGGCCTCATATGGAGCCAGTGATCATTAATGGAGAATGTGTGGAGCAGGTTAAGACCTACAAGTATCTGGGAGTACAGTTAGACGAGAAGCTAGACTGGACTGCCAACACAGATGCCTTGTGCAGGAAGGCACAGAGTCGACTGTACTTCCTTAGAAGGTTGGCGTCATTCAATGTCTGTAGTGAGATGCTGAAGATGTTCTATAGGTCAGTTGTGGAGAGCGCCCTCTTCTTTGTGGTGGCGTGTTGGGGAGGAAGCATTAAGAAGAGGGACGCCTCACGTCGTAATAAGCTGGTAAGGAAGGCGGGCTCTGTCGTGGGCAAAGTACTGGAGAGTTTAACATCGGTAGCTGAGTGAAGGGCGCTGAGTAGGCTACGGTCAATTATGGAAAACCCTGAACATCCTCTACATAGCACCATCCAGAGACAGAGAAGCAGTTTCAGCGACAGGTTACTATCGATGCAATGCTCCTCAGACAGGATGAAGAAGTCAATACTCCCCAATGCCATTAGGCTTTACAATTCAACCGCCAGGACTTACGAACTTTTTTAAAGCTATTATTAATGCTTTTTGAGTTAGTGATTTAGATGCATATCATATTTTTACTGAGTTAAGTATTGTATGTAATTAGTTTTTGCTACAACAAGTGTATGGGACATTGGAAAAAAAAGGTTGAATTTCCCCATTGGGATGAATAAAGTATCTATCTATCTATCTATCTATCTATCTATTAAGAGCACTTGCCCCTAAGTGTCCTTTGGACTTTAGTGACCTAATTAATTCTGGTTCATTACAACAATCCAGTATATCTGATCTCCAAGCGGGCTCAACCACGAGCTGCTCTAAAAAAAAAACATCTTTAGGCATTCTAGGAATTCCTCCTCTTGAGACCAATACCATCCTAATTTTCCTAATCACCTGCATGGCAATCCCCCATGACTACTGTAACATCGTCCGTATGGCACACATTTTCTATTTCCCATTGTAATTTGTGGACCTCATTCTTACTATTGTTTGGAAGTCTCTGTACAATTCCCATCAGGGTTTTTTTTTAACATTTGCTGTTCCTTAATTCTACCCACAGATTCTACACCTTCCAATCCTATACTACCACTTTCTAATGATTTTATTTAATATTTCACCAACAGAGCCACTCAACCCCACTACCAGCTTGTTTTTGTCTTGTTCTTTCCATAAATATATAAGTATCTGGGAAACAAGAGGACCTGCAGATGCTAGAAATCTAGAGAACTACACACAAAGTGCTGGAGGAGCTCAGCATGTCAGGCAGCATCTGTGGATGGGAATCAACATTTCAGGCCAAGACCCTTCACCGGGACTCTTGATACCCACATATCTGGAATATCAACAAGCAATGAAAATAGTAAGTAGTGCGGAATAGGGAAAACCTTTGACAAAATTTAGTCCAAGACTTTAAAAAAACTACCAAATAGAGCTCAATAATTAACAAATACAACACAGGCAATAAACATTTTCATCAATACCGACACTGAATTTTTTTAAAATAAAAATATCTTGGTCCCATTTCAATCAGTAAAATTTAGAATGATAAACAAGAACTTAAGAAAGCTTTAGAAAAGACTATTTACACTCAAACCCACTTAGATTAACACTACCTTGAACAGGAGGAGGAAGAGAAATAACACACATGAAATAAAAAGAAATCACACAACAGTCAGATAAAACTTCTAGGTTTATATATTTTCATCAAAAATGAACTGGATTCAGCACTCCATGTGTGTATATGCAATTGTGATAAGAAATACAGAGCAGAAAACTTAAATGAGAGGCCAACTCAGTAAAATGAATCACCACTCTGGAAGAAAACATTAACCAGTGGAATGAGAATGACCTTCCATGGGAGACATCCCAATGATCTGAGCAGACTAGATGTTGACAAGGAAGCACCGAGCACCTGACTGAGAGTTGGAGACCTCTTCCCAAAAACAGAGGAGTTCCTTGCAGAAATACAGGACAAGGTGTTTAAGAAAAAGAAAAAAATCTGAAATACATGCAATACAAGCAAACAAGACACTAAATGCAGAAAATGCCAAGAGAAACCAGACACAATCCAACACATTCCAGGATCCTGCAGCAGTTGAACTCAATCTGATTACTTACGCAGGTACAATCAAGTGGCAAATATCATTCACCAAAATCTTGCTTTAAAATACAAACTGATGAATGACCACGATAACTTGATAAAGGCACCATGACTTCAAGCCTGATTCAGTTAAGGACATAATCTCACAATTTCTATGATAATAAATACATTATTACAGATAGGATCATCTGAAATAACCATTCAGATATAATATTACAGGATAAACAAGCAGGAATAACTCCCTCAACAGGTATAACCATTCTCAACACACACATGTGCCTCGACCAATGGGGCCCCTCACCACAGGCATTGTTCGTCAGTCAGATAACCAAGTTATTTTGTCTGCCAATTAGCATCCAAATGTTGCTATTCTGTCATCCATTGCCACACCCCACTGTTGATTCCTTTCTCCTCATCATACGTTCTTACCCCATCCATCATCCAGAGTCCCAAACTCTGCCCTGTGCAGACCTGCCTCTGGTTTCTGACCCTGCTCCTTTGAACATCCAATTTATGGTTTCCCATTCCAATTTAAGTCTTTAGAGGACAGTGGTGTATCCAACAACCCTTTAGAAGCAGGGAAAATGAGTCATAATGTGGAAATAAGTTGTGATTAAGGAGGTTAACGGACAATGTCATTCTTCATCAGCCCAGAGATTAGAACTGCAGTCATCTCGACTTCTTCAGTCTGCAGAGAATTCAAGGGAAACAACAGGGGAGGATTTAAATGGACTGATGTGGAACAGATTCACTGGCCGGGTTCAGCAGGCCTGAGTACACCAGTTGTGTTATAAATTCACTAAGCACCAAAGACAGAATTTAAAATAGAACTGGTTTATTTGTCTCAGATCCAGAATATTAAACTCCAGTTCCATTAAAGGTGAATGTGCAGCAGAATAAACTCCTCCCATGCCCAGTGACAAGGGTGCAGAACTCGGTGTGGTGAGCAGCAGCAATAATTGCAGAGTTCAGCACCGACAGTCACTCTCGAAATTGCATTCAGCAACGGTGATGGACAAATATCTAGCATGCAGCTCATTGAAACTTCCTCCCCAGTGTGAACCCGGTAGTGTGTCACAAGTGTAACGCACTGTAAGGTTTCACTGCTGATGTAATGGCCTCTATGCAATGTTTCACTGCTGAGGTAGTGGTTTCTCTGCAGCAGCAATGTCTAGGTTACAATTAGAGATAACAGGGTTTTGGAGTGCGGGGCTATCCAATGACAGAAGTGTTCTTTCTTGTGAGTCTGGAAGAGAGATTTTCATGGCCTTTTGCTGGGGAGAGATGAGAAGAGAGAGTGGGCCCTTTTTCTTTTTTTTGTTTTCTTTACTAACCCTATAGTCAAAGTAAGAATTATAAATCTTAATAGTTTAATCACATATTGTGTACCATTTGTTACTTCAGGTGTCACGTAGACACAAACTTATAAAACTACCAGCAACAATTGAACACACTTGGAGTCTGGTTTTGCAGTTAACAAACACTATCTTATTGGTAACTACTAATAATAGTGAACTTAAACCAGATAATCCAAGGGTTAGCAATGTTGTGCATATATAGGTGTGAATACAGGTTTCCCCCGGTACCTGAAGGTAGAGTGTTCCTATGAAACCGTTTGTAAACCGAAATGTCATGAAGTGAAGAAGCAATTACCATTAATCTAAATGGGAAAAGATTTTGGACGTTCCCAGACCCAAAGAATAACCCACCAAATCATACCAAATAGCACATAAAACCTAAAATAACACTAACCTATAGTAAAAGTAGGAATGATATGATAAATATACACACTATATAAAGTAGAAATATTGAATTTACAGTGTAGTTTCACTGAAAATCGGGAAGATAGTGAACTGAAATTGATTTGGAGAGAAAAAGAATCGGCACGTGCACAGCTATGCACGTACACACATGCGTACACAACTGCCGCACAAGGCTTCACGGTCACGGTAGTCCTTCTCGGGGTAAACTCACATATAAAGCAGGCATCATCTTTATCATAAAACCGAAAATCCTCTTTGGTCAGCAAAAACAGGTACTAATGTAACTCTTTCGTAACAGTGAGCTGTCGTAAAGCGAGCGTCTGAAAAACGGGGGCCACCTGTATATCAATCCAAAACCTAGGTGGTAAACGGCATAGTCTTACGATGATGTGGTAGATACAATTTAGTTCACAAGATTGGGGGGGGGGGGGAGGAGGGAGGGAGGGAAGGATGGAGAGGGAGAGGGAGATGTAATCCAAGTAAACAGGTGTTGTTGACCTTTTCCAATGCCCATCAAATCTTCCAAGTTAGCCAGACGTGACCAACTGAAGAGCACGTTCTTCAAGAGAAAATCTACCAACCCAGGCAAGGGTTAGACTCACCGGTAGATTCCACAGGGTCGCTCTTACACACACTAACAGCCATAGATCGATTCTTCTTTATCGATCCTCAAATCCCACCCTGCTAGAAAGTCCAACTGGCAGAAACTTTCATCACTACCCTTCGTGCATCTGCGTGTCCTGCGAGAAAAGCAGTTACGTGTGTTTAAATACCGTTGTGCTGAACACCAGCTGTCCATCAGGTAGCTCCGCCCCTCTCTCAGTAAGAAGTCGCTTGCTTGTTCTGTGTCGGTAAAGGATCATTCTGACCTTGCTTAACCACAGAGAACATAAACATTAGCTGGTCACCATAGCAACTCTGCACTTCTGCAGAAATCCAACAGCGTGTCCAAAGTCAGTCTTGGTTCTCTTTGCATTTTAAAGAGACAGTCCACAGAAAGTATGAACGCCAGGGGCAGATTACACAGGGGACACATCGTTCAGTATCCACCCAAATGAGATTCTTCAGTTTGGCCAGACTGGGGTGGGCGGGCTATAACCCTCTCTGTTAAGCTGCCAGTAGAACTGAGAGCTACATAAGATTAGATGACTGAGTGAATACGTTCCCACATTCGCAGCAGGTGAATGGCCTCTCCCCAGTGTGAAATCAATGATGCAAACTGGTTGATTTGGCTGAGAGAATCTTTTCCCAAAGTCTGAGCAGATCAGTCTCTACCCAGTGTGAAGTCGCTGGTGTGCCTTTAGGATGGATGACTGAGTGAATCCTTTCCCATAGTCTGAACAGATGAACGGCTTCTCACCAGTGTGAACTCGCTGATGTACCTTCAGATGGGATGATGAAGTGAATCCCTTCCCACAGTCTGAGCAGGTGAATGGCCTCTCACCAGTGTGAACTCGCTGATGTATCTTCAGATGGGATGACGAAGCGAATCCCTTCCCACAGTCTGAGCAGGTGATTGGCCACTCTCCAGTGTGAACTCCCTGGTGTGCCTTCAGTCAAGATAACTGAGTGAATCCTTTCCCACAGTCCGAGCAGGTGAATGGCTTCTCTCCAGTGTGAACTCGCTGATGTACCTTCAGATGGGATGACGAAGCGAATCCCTTCCCACAGTCTGAGCAGGTGAATGGCCTCTCTCTGGTGTGAACTCGCTGAGGTACATTAAGTTGAGGTAACTCGGTGAATCCCTTCCCGCAGTCTGAGCAGGTGAACGGCCACTCTCCGGTGTGAACTGACCGGTGTTTCAGTAACTGATTTGATGAAGTGAATCCTTTCCCACAGTCTGAGCAGGTGAATGGCCTCTCCCCAGTGTGAACTGACTGGTGTGTCCACAGGTGGGATGACAGACTGAATCCCTTCTCACCCACAGAACAGGTGAATGGCCTTGCCCAGTGTGAACTTGCTGATGTACTTTCAGTTGAGATGACCGAGTGAATCCATTCCCACTGTCTGAGCAGATGAATGGGCTCCCCCCCATGTAAACTAACGGGCATGCCAGTTGGTCAGATGATCGAGTGAATCCCTCCTGACAGTCTGAGCAGGAAGGATGATCGACTGAATCCCATACTCCACTTCTTAAATATCTGGATAGAGACAGCAAAACTGGTGTGTTGTGTTCGAGATTCCCGTAGGCAAATTCCTTGCCATTTTTAACCTGTAAAAAGATTTACAAAATCCATCAATGGGTGTAGGACAACATTTCAGATGAGATTACTTGAGTTGTCAAGGTGTGAGCTGGTATCACACTGTTACAGTTGTAACGGGGGGTTTCTTTTTCTTTGTTACTGTGTATGTAATCAAAATGGCGTCTTTGTTTTGTTAAAAGTAGGAATGCTGGCGCCTGTGTTAATAGTAGGAATGCTAGCGTCTCTGTTATGATAAGTGCTGGAAGCTTGTTTGGGGACTGTAAACTGATTGTTGGCGGGGATTTTGGGGAGTCGGGGCGATGGAGTGAGAGAGAGAGGACGGGATGCTGGAAGCTGGGCGAGAGAACGGACTCTGTGCGGGGGGTCCCCGGCCCAAAGTTTTCGGTGATGAGAGGAGATGGAGACAGAGGAGTGTGGAGCGTCTGGTCGACCACCGTGGGGGTCCCAGGAGGCGGGTCGAGGAAGTCGGAGGGGATCGAATGGTGGCCAGGAGACTTCAGTAATTGAGCTCCAACGGTTGTGCACGAAGTGGTTTGGACTTTGATAAGTTTGGCGCCTTTTCTTTTTTTTCTCTTATTCATATATACTCTATCGTTAGTAATCGCTTAGTTATAGTAATCTTTATAAATTGTACTCATTTAATCGCATAAGGTGTACTGTCTGTTTTTTGGGCGAGGCGGGGACATCACACAGCATCCACACCAGCTGGTTACCCAGTTTGGCGGGGCCGAAGGCCACTCCCCCTAGACTAGAACGAGTTTGAGCGATGCCTGAGGCGACCCAGGGGTTACACAGTGAAGTTTAACCCAAGTTGGAGAGAGAAATCATCTCCTGACAGGGCAGAGTGCTGGTATCTGGAATGACCATCAAACTCTCTGATGCTCTTCCTGTCTCTAAAAGAATGGGGCATTTCTGCCATCTCCAATCTGTGACCTGGCTCAGTTTGACTCTCTCCATTGGTATTATTCCCTGTTCCGACTGAGCTGCATGGGTTCCTGGCCCCACAGTAACTGAAACACTCTCACGCAAATAGCCTGCAATCCGTTCCATGCACCCACAACTCTCAGTGTAAATAAAGTTACCCCTGACATCCCCTCCGTATCAACTTTCAAGCACCTTAAAACTATGCTCCCTCACGTTAGCCATTTCAGCACTGGGGAAAAATCCTCTGGCTATCCACACGATCAGTGTCCCTCATCATCCTATACATCTGAAAAAGGCTCTAAACATAAACAAAGATATTATACATTTCTTTGAGGATTTGTTGGGAATTGACAACATTATGACAGTATAGATAGGGTACAAGTAAGCAGCTTCTTCCACTGAGGATGGGTGCAATGACAACCATAGGTCATGGGTAAGTGGGGAAGTGAAAATTTAATGGGAACATTTGGAAAAGCTCTTTACTGAAATGGTCGTGAGAGTGTGGAATGAGATGCCAACACAAGTGGTGAATATGAGCTCGGTTTCACCACTTAAGAGAAGTTTGGATGGGAGCCTGGATGGTACGGGTATGGAGGGTGATGGTCCCGGTGCAGGTAGTTGCATTAGACAGTTTAAATGTTTGTTTGGCATTGACTGGATTGGGCAAATAGCCTGTTTCTGTACTGAACTTCTCCATGTTTCTGTGACAGAGAAGCTGGCCAAACTTGTTTGGAAGGGAAAAGGTTGGACTGACAACGGAGCAGCAATGGCTGGAGTTTCTGGGAGAATTCAGGAGCTGAGTGATCGATACATCCCAAAGAAGTGGAAGCATTGTAAAGGCAGGAAGACATAACCGTGGCTGAAATGAGAAGCCAAAGCCAACATAAATGTCAAAGAGAGGGCAAACAAAAGAGCAAAAACTATTCGAAGCTTTTAGAAACCAACAGAAGATGATTAAAAATAAGTCAGATGAGCTCGGGGGTGGAATTATGATACTGTTGTCATTAATGAGTCTTGGTAGCACCCAACAGTCTGAGGCATTTAGAGGAACAAAATATCGGGGGCCTCAATATCTCTTGAAATCCAAGGTTCCCTGCACCAGTTACCTTTCAACATACAAACTCTACACTCTCAAAAATGTCTCTTCTGAAGGCCTCCCGCTTACCAAGTACTCCTTTGCCAGAAAACGGCCTATCCCAAACCACACTTGTCAGGTCCTTTTGACACCATCAAGACTGACCATTCATCCCCTCTGTTCTGTTCCCCTAACTAACGAATCCCCTATCACCCGTTTGACTTTCCTCTGCCAGGTAATCCCTCCCTCCCCAACAGTTTCTAAAGCGGCTCACCTGGCTGTTGTGTGGGATGGCAACAAGGGTACTCTGCGATGGCTATTTAACTTCATTCCCCTTCATGTCTCTCAACCAGTTTCCTGTGTCCTGCACCTTAGGTGCAACTCACCTCTCTTCATGTCATATCTATCACCCCCTCCAACAGCTGGATGATCCAAAATTCATCCATTTTCAGCTCCATCTCCTTAAAGTGCAGCTGGATGCACATCTTGTAGGTTAAGCTGTCAGGGACACTGGAGTTCTCCCCACCTTCCCACCAATGTCCCCTCTAATTTGTAATGACCAGTTTGCACATAAATCTTGTACTGTGCATTCTCTTACCCAATGACGACATGTGCACTGTGAATTTTATATAGAGAGGTATTCATTTTAACAGCCAGCAAATCACTGTCTGTAAGAACTGTGATCTCCTCTGGGTTCGATCCAGTTCATCTGCACTCTCACACCATGTCACAGGCCTGTAACAGGTAATGAAGGATTTTCCCAACAAAGCTTTTGCACATTGTCTATAAATGGTTTGCTTGCTAAATTATGCTTCAAAAATTCAGATTTCCAAATATCACTCCACCTCTTCCCACTTGTAAACTCTCCAACAACTTTTGCATCACCACAATACACACAGGTAACACCAGTTTCTGTATTGTACATAACTATTTCCCCTGAACCCTCCCCTGGGTGTCTGACGGTGGTGAACTCAGTGATGGTAATGCCAATGAATATGAAGGGAAGGGCAGTAGTCTGTCTCATTGGAGTCTGGCACATTTGTGATGTGAAAGCTACTTGTTGCCCAGGGCAAAGGTTTTTGATATCATTATCTTCCCTGAAAGAATGGGTCAAAACATGTCGTCACGGGTAGAAAAGTCGAGAACAAAAGGAGGTAGCTCAAGCAACACACACAAAATGCTGGAGGGACTCAGCAGGCCAGGCAGCATCTATGGAAAAGAGTACTAATTCTGAGTTCCTCCGGCATTTTGTGTGTGTTGCTTGGATTTCCAGCATCTGCAGATTTTCTCTTGTAAGTAATTGGAGATAGAACAAAGGTGATTTTCTCAACTGCGGATGTAAAAGATTTTGTTCCCTTTCTCCGAGTTCCTAATCCTTGCATTTAGATAGCTGGAGCTCAGCTCTGTCTGAGAGATCCATCGGTTCCCATTCCCTCATCAGCCGGAAGCTCCCCGGGGCCCGTGGGGCTGAGAGGGAGGGAAGAGAGCAGGACTGTCCCGGGATTACGGGTCACGCTGTGCGGAGTTCACAGGAATTGTCCCGAAATCGCTGTTTAAGACAGTCGCCCCGAAATATTCGCTTACCTGCGTCCGATCCGGCAGCCGTTTTCCATAGGCCTTTTGTGAACTGCGCGCATGCGTGATATTCGCATACGTCATCAACATTGACGCCTGCGCATATGATCGATGCTTCAGCGCCGGCGAAATTTTTAAACAGTTACTGCAAGCACCGCTTCTATGTCCATACCTCAGTTTTTTTTTGTATATAGAAAACTCAGCGGGTGTTTTAACGCAGAAAGCGGCTCACATAAACAATATACTCAATATCAAAGTATATCTAATGCCAAAGTACAATCCTCTTACAAAGGCAGATATAAAACACAAGAGATTCTGCAGTTGATGGAAATACAGAGACGCGCACACACAAAATGCTGGAGGAACTCTGCAGTTCAGGCAACAACTAAACAGAGGAGTACACAGTCTAGCCGTGCTGAAGGGGCTCGGACTAAACGTTGTCTATTTATTCCTCTCCACATTTGCTGCCTGATCTGTCGATTTCCTCCAGTGTTTTGAATTTTTTTCAATCAATTTTCAAATGTTTCCGATCTTTCATCTGCAGGCACATCCTGCTGGCCTGATTCCTCCTTCTCCTCTTAAACTCTAGACCCAGTCTCTTTCCGGAGCCCCAAAACCCTGACTCAGGATGGCCACCGTTTGGTTTCTGACTCTGCTCCATCGAAGATTCACTCGCTAGTCTGCGGTCAGACTTTAGAGGCGCATTGCAACAACCCAGCTGTTTGAAGCACGTCCTCTGAAATGAGTGAAAATGTTACAATGACGTTCAAAAGAGCAGTGAAGAAGGAGTTTAATATTCTGATATGGAACAGAAACATGGGCACGAACCAGATCGGCCGAGTGGCCACTCTAGTGTACATTGTGAGTGTGGTAGAGACAGTAAGCACCTGAGACACGGGATTTGATACAGAACTGATTTATCTTTCACAGATCCACAATATTAAACACCAGTCTAGTTTAAGACTAACATCAGCAGAACAGACTCCTCCAATGCTCAGTGACCAGGGTTCAGTCCTGGGTGCGATGAGCAGCCGCAAGAACTGCAGAATCTGACAGTAACAGTCCCTCATGAACCTGCAGCTGCCTTCAGTCACCGTGATGGTTAAACATTTAACACGGAGCTGATTTGAACTTCCTCCCTGATGTGAAGTTGCTGGTGTTGCAGCAGCTGGGATGATTGAGTAAAACTCTTTGCTCACTCCGGACAGAAATGTGGCCTCTATTTATTGTGAACTCACCGGAGCATCACAAGGTGGGTTAACTGAATGAGTCTCTTCACACACACGGAGCAGGTGAACGGCCGCTTCCCAGAGCGAAGTTGCTGGAGTTTTGGAAATAGTGAAGGATGTTGTCACGCTGCATAAATCGCAGGGTCAAACAGTTAAACAAAGCTGGGAATGAGAGAGAGAGAGAGAGAGAGAGAGAGAGAGAGAGAGAGAGAGAGAGAGAGAGAGAGAGAGAGAGAGAGAGAGAGAGAGAGAGAGAGAGAGAGAGAGAGAGAGAGAGAGAGAATACTGGATAACTCGGAATAACTCGGCCAGAAATTCATTCGGCGAGGATCTGGCCGACCGAGCCCCGAGGGATTAGCACCGCCCCTTTAGATATACTCCAGGGCAGGAAGGAATCCGAGCCCAGACTCGGGACAAGTTCACAGGTAACCAGTCCGATGAGAGGCGAAAGTCCAGGGGGACTGAATTGGATTCCTGCTAAGTTTGAAGTACTTAAATTATCCTTAGAAGAGAGAAGATGCGGGGAATCTGCAGGGATGATATGAGAATTTGGAAGGCAGAGTCAGAGTGGGTGTAAGCACTGTGGACGGTCGGTACCGGAAGAATACAGTGAATGTATCTCGAAGAATCTGACCGGGAATCAAAACACATTCCACACAGAGGATGGAGATGCGGGGAAGAGGCTCGATTTGCGTTCACCGGGAAAATTGCGATATATTTGAACAAGGTTGTTAAAAAAATCGCTTCTTAGTGACATGGCAGAAGATGCATAAACTGATGCAACGGGGCAGTTACTGACTCCCAAAAGCTGCTGGATAATCGGGTTGCCATGGAGATTTGATATCGTGCAATAACGGGGAGCGCGACTCCGCAGAATCAAGCCCTGAAATGTTGCTGCTTCTCCGGACCGGTGAAGGATTCACACTGGACTTCCTCAGATGTCAGTAGCATTTGCAAATTTTTATAATCACTAATGGAGAGCGGGAAGACTTTGGGAGGACATAACCGTGATATAGAGGAAGGTTAATGGGAAATATAGCAGGTGAAATAAAATACTGAAGATAGTGACTCCCGATAATAAAACACGCCTCTTGCACGACACTCTCACACTGACTACACGTGTCTCCAAGTAGCTACAGATACTGACCTTCGGAATCTCTCAGCCCCCACAGACACCACAACTCCTCCTCTAACCTCTTCCGATCACCCAGCGCCTTCCGTACGGGCTGTACCCACATCTCTCCACCAGAGACCGTTCCCCTTCAGCTCGCCTGCTCATTAAACTCACCTCCCAATAAACACACGTCTCCCCCAATAACCTGTCCGAATGAGCCCAGTCCTCCTACACGGAAACCCCCCGAGTCCATTCCATCAGCACAGGCCCTTCGCATTGAAATCACCGACACCCACCCCACACGTTTTACACACATCCAAAGACCACACACCACCTCAGTGAACCCTCCCTCTGAATCTTCCTCTTCGCCACCGACACCCGGCAATGTCTCTGATCCTCCCCATCAGCTTGTGCCAGTGGGTGTTCCACTCTCAGACTAATGGGCAGGCTGAGAGGACGGACCCGGACCTGGAGCGAGCCCTTCTCTGCTTTCTGTCCGGGAATCTGTCCTCTTGGAGTGACCATTTAATCCGTGCCGAGTCCGCCCACAATACCCTACAGCATTCACCGCTGGGTACGACCCCATTCGAATGTCAAATTGAGTTTCTTCCCGCTCAGTCTCCTGCTCAGGAATTAGATGTCAGGGTCCCCTCCGCCGAGTAATTTGTTCAAAGTTGTCTCAAGGACAAAGACTCGGAAAGGAAGTTCAGCCGGGCTGCCGGCCAAGGCCAACAGACGCAGGCGGCTCGGCCCTTCTTTCAATATTGACAAGCGGGTCTCTGTTCAAGTAAAGATCGTCCACTCAATCTGGAATGGCGGAAACTAGCCCCTCGCTTTATCCGTCTCTATAAAGTCATGAGGGAAACTGCCCCGGCAACATACACATCACATCTTCCCCGTTCTCTAAAAATTCATCCCGCCTTACATGTATGGGGATTTAAACTTAAAGTACAAGTCACTACTTGGCCCCGAATCGGAAGCCACACATGCCTCTCCCTCCGCCCCTCACCATCGAGAATCATTTTACTAGTATGGGAGGGATATGGTCCGGAGGAACCAGGGATATTTTCGATCCTGTCCTTTATTCAGAATTCCAAATGACATTTCGGACAGTACTTGGCCGTCAGATGCCGGCCATGGTGGGACGGGATTTGCCGCACCCTCGGGTCGGCGGTAGAGTATTCTCAGCTCTCTGTTTTTCCCTTTGCTGTTTTTGTAATCCTCTGCTTAGTTGCTGCCAGAACTGCAGAGTTCCTCCAGCATTTTGTGTGTGTGTGTGTGTGTGTGTGTGTGTGTGTGTGTGTGTGTCTGTACTTGCAGCAACTGCAGAATCTCCTGTGTTTTATATCTGCCTTTGCAAGAGGATTGTACTTTGGCATTAGATATACTTTGATATTGAGTATATTGAGTATGGGAGCCGCTTTCTGCGTTAAAGCAGCTGCTGAGTTTTCTATATACAAAAAAAACCTGAGGTTTGGACATGGAACTGGCGCTTGCAGAAACTTTTAATGGCACCGTGATTACCCATAATGCTCTGCATTAAAAATTTCGCCTGCGCTGAAGCATCGATCATATGCGCTGGCGTGAAGGTTGTGACGGTGGCGAATTTAACGCATGCGCGCAGTTCACAAAAGGCTGCTGGATCGGACGCAGGTAAGCGGTTATCTGCGGGCGACTATCCTAAACACAGACAGAGGGGCAACTGCTGTGAGTTTCCCACACCGTACCCCGCAATCCCGGGACAGCCCTGCTCAACTCTCGCTCTCTCAGCCCCGCGATTCGTACACGGGCCCCGGGGAGCTTCCGGCTGATGAGGGAATGGGAACCGATGGATCTCTCAGACAGAGCTGAGCTCCAGCTATCCAAATGCAAGGATTAGGAACTCGGAGAAAGGGAACAAAATCGGGTCTTTTACATCAGCTGTTGAGAAAATCACCTTTGTTCCACTTCCAATCACAAACGAGAAAATCTGCAGATGCTGGAAATGCAAGCAACACACACAAAGTACCGGAGGAACTCAGTAATAGTACTCTTTTCCATAGATGCTGCCTGGCTTGCTGAGTTCCTCCAGCATTTTGTGTGTGTTGCTTGAGCTACCTCCTTTTGTTCTCGACTTTTCTACCCGTGACGACATGTTTTGACTCATTCTCTCTGGGAAGTTAATGATATCAACAACCTTTGCCCTGGGCAACAAGTAGCTTTCACATCACAAATGTGCCAGACTCCAATGAGACAGACTACTGCCCTTCCCTTCATATTCATTGGCATTCCCATCACTGAGTTCACCACGATCTGTCACTTGGGGGAGGGTTCAGGGGATATATTTATGTAGAATACGGAAACTTGTGTTACCTGTGTTTGTTGTGGAGATGCAAAAGTTGCTGGAGAATTTTCAGGTGTGAAGAAGTGGAGTGATATTTGGAAAATGCAACTTTTTAAAGCGTAACTTAGCAAGCAAACCACATATAGACAATGTGCAAATCCTTCATTACCCATTACAGGCCTGCTACGTAGGTTCTGGGAGAGGGCAGATGAACTCCATCGAACCCAGAGGAGATCCAAGTTCTTACCTCTCCAGATAAAATTCACTGTGCACATGTTGTCACTGGGTAAAAGAATGCACAGTACAAGATTTATGTGCACACTGGTCATTACAAATTAGAGGGGACATTGGTGGGAAGGTGGGGCGACCTCCAGTGTCCCTGATGCCCTCACCTACAAGATGTGTGTCCAGCTGCAATTTAAGGAGTTGGAGCTAGAAATTGATGAATTCTGGATCATCCGGGAGTTGGAGGGGGTGATAGTTATGACATGAAGAGAGGTGAGTTACACCCAAGGTGCAGGACACAGGAAACTGGTTGAGAGACATGAAGGGGAATCAAGTTAAATAGCCATTCCAGAGTACTCTTGTTGCTATCTCATACAACAACAGATAGACCACTTTAGAAACTATTGGGGGGATTACCTGGCAGAGGAATGTCAAATGGTTGATAGGGGATTTGTTAGTTTGGGAATTAAGACTAGCAGAGATCTAATATCCTAGTGGTAAGGCTTGCTGTTGCTAGTGTGTGATGAAACTAAATTTGCAGGGGGGAATGGGAGTCAGAATGTCAGAACGGTTAGTGAAGTGGGTGAAATGAATTGACTTATATCATTCATATACATGAGAAGTAGAAAGCTTGATATTACTTCTCCATCTAAATGTGCAATGTGTAATTTACAATAAATTGTTTGTACAGAGGACAGTCATTATGACAGAAACACAACTGTATCAGCATAAATTAACTTGTTGGCCTGGTGGAAGGAGCTGTCCAGGAGCCTGTTGGGCCTGGCTTTTATGCTGCAGTACCGTTTCCCGGTTGGTAGAAGCTGGAACACTTTGTGGTTGGGGTGACTTGGCATCGCAGAGTACTCTGGTGCCCATCCCCCCAAAACAACAGGTGGACCATTTTAGAAGCTGTTGGGGGGGATTACCTGGTAGAGGAAAGGGGTGATAGGGGATTTGTTAGGGGAACAGAAGAAGAGGGGATTAATATCCTAGTGGTAAGGGTTGCTAGTGGTAGGGTGGGGGGGGGTGAGGGGTAATGTGGTTAAAATAAGTTGTAGGGGGAATGGGAGCCAGAATGACCGAACAGATGGTGGAGAGGGTGAATTGAATTGAATTGACTTTATTACATCGAGTAGAAACGTTTACTTTATGTCTCCATCTAAATGTGCAGTGTGTAATATATAGTCATTTATGATAAATAGTTTGTACATAGGACAGTTAATATAATATACAAATGCAATTGTATCAGCATGAATTAATCAGTCTGATGACCTGGTAGAAGATGGTGTCCCGGAGCCTGTTGGTCCTTTTGCTGTGGTACCATTTCCTGGATGGTAGCAATAGGAACAGTTTGTGGTTGTGGTGAATTTGGTCCCCGATGTCCTTTGTGCCCTTTTTACACACCTGTCTCTGTAAATGTCCTGAATAATGGGAAGTTCACGTCTACAGATGTGCTGGGCTGTCCGCACCACTCTCTGCAGGTTCCTGCAATTAAGGGAAGTACAGTTCCCATACCAGGCAGTGATGCAGCCAGTCAGGGTGCTCTCAATTGTGTTCCTGTAGAAAGTTCTTGGTATTTGGGGCCCCAACCCAAACTTCTTCAGTCGTCTGAGGTGAAAGAGGTGCTGTTGTGCTTTTTTTTACAACACAGCCAGTACATACACACGAGGAAATCTGCAGATGCTGGAAATTCAAGCAACACACACAAAATGCTGGTGGAACACAGCAGGCCAGGCAGCATCTATAGGGAGAAGCACTGTCGACGTTTCTGGCCGAGACCCTTCGTCAGGGCACCATGTGATATCCTCGGTGGTGTTTATGCCAAGGAACTTAAAGCTCCTCACCTTCTTAACCACAGACTGATTAATGTCAATAGGGGTTAGCCTGTCTCCATTCCTTCTGTTGTCCAGAATCAGCTCCTTTATTTTTGTGACAGTGAGGGAGAGTTTGTTTTCTTGACACCAGTCAGATGTTGTTCAGACCTCAGATAGAGTCAGCAATCAAATGGTTGAGCATGATGCGATGAATGTGCTGAGCTGTGTATATCACAATGCAAGACCCAACAGTCTGTGGGATTTAGAGGAACAAATTTGTAGAGAGATCGCAGACCATGCCAATAAACAAAGGTTGATTCACTAAGTGATTTTAACTTTCCATATATTGACTGGGACTCCCATACTGTAAAAGGACTAGATGGGGTAGAGTTTGTCAAATGTTTCCTTGGTCAGTACGTAGAATTCCCGACGTCGAAGTGTGCAATAAGCTGTTAGGAAATGATCCAGGGCTGGTGACAGAATTTAGTGATTATAGTGCCATGAGATTCAAAGGAAATATGAAAAAAGAAATGTCTGGACCATGGGTTGAGATTCTAAATTGGGGGAAGGTCAACTTTGATGGTATCAGAAAGGATTTGACAAGTGTGGTTTGGGACAGGCTGTTTCCTGGCAAAGTGCTTGTAAGTGGGAGGCCTTCAGAAGTGAAATTTTGGGGGTGCAGGGTTTGCATGTGCCTACCAAAATAAAAATTGAAAATTTCCAGGTGCAGGGAACCTTGTTTTTAATGAGATGTTGAGGCCCCGGATATTTTGTTCCTCAAAAAACCTCAGACTGTTGGATGCTACCAAGATCCATTAATGACTACAATATCATGATTCCACGCACTGAGCTTATCTGAGTTTTTTTTAGTTGTCTGCTGTTGGTTTCTAAAAGTTTCCCTATAGTTTTTGCTCTATTATGTGCCCTCTCTCTGGCTTTTATAGTGGCTTTGGCTTCTCATTTTAGCCACGGTTGTGTCCTCCTGTCTTTCTAATATTTCCACTTCTGTGGAATTGCTCAGTTCCCGAATTACTCCCAGACACTCCAGCCATTGTTGCTCCGTTGTCACTCCTATCTTTCCCTTCCAAACAAGTTTGGCCAGCATCTCTGTCACAGAAACATGAAGAAGTTCAGTACAGAAATGGGCTATTTGGCCCATCTAGTCAATGCTGAAAAAACATTTAAGCTGTCTAATGCAACGACCTGCACTGGGACCATCACCCTCCATACCCCTACCATTCAGGCTCCCATCCAAACTTCCTTTAAGTGGTGAAACCGAACTCATATTCACCACTTGTGCTGGCATCTCATTCCACACCCCCACAACCATTTCAGTAAAGAGCTTTTCCAAATGTTCCCATTAAATTTTCACCTTCCCCACTGATCCATAACCTCTGGTTGTCATCCCACCCAACCTCAGTGGAAAAAGCTGCTTGACTTTACCCTATCTATACTCTCATAATTTTCTATACTTCTAACAAATCCTCAATCCAATGTATTGTTACGTACCCGTGACACGTGACAGTGGTACCCTTGTCACGTGACTGGGGTTGAAGTTATACTGGACATGAGGTAATGGTGGAGTGATGTCATTTTCCCGCCAGTAGAGGTCATGTGACAGGTTTTTTCTACAGGGTATAAAAGGAAGACCCACCCTGTCAGGTGGGGCAGTTCGTGGCTGGATTTGCCAAGATGACTTCATGTTACTGTGTGATTTAATGTGATGACGCAGTTTAGTTAAAAATGAAGTTTTATATAATGCCTAAAGTTTAAAAGGTCAGAGCCAACGGTTTCTTTGCTGATGGAGAGTGAAGTTTGGGAGATGGACATCGAGAAGAATCGATTTTCGATGGATTGACTTCGACCTTGTGTGATCCTCATTCGGAAGGATTTCGTTTACTATTCTCACGATAGTCTCCGCTGGAAAAAGCGGGAGATTGAGAATATTGTGGAAGGAAGGTCAGTCACTTTAAGTTGTTATATTTAATAAAATTCGACGTGGGAGTTCGACGCTGGGAATCGAAGGACATCGACGTGGAAGAGAATTTACATCGCTTTAAAAAGTCTCTCCTTTTAAAAGTACCGTGAGCTTTTGAACTGTCGGCATATCGTTTTAAAGTCTGTTTTCTTTCGGCATACCGTTTTAACGAACTGAGTTCTGTTCAATACCACTTTAAAGACTGTTTGGGACTGCAACGCTATTAAGGACTGTTTGAGCAGCTGAGCTCGGACCATTGTTTGGGTTTGTTTACATTTGAAGGGGGTTTGTTATCAGTGTTTAATAAACGTGTTATTCGTTATAAAACCCCTTCGTCTAACTCATCTATAATTATTGTTGCCGAATACGTAACATAATTATGGGGGCTACGTTCGGAATTGAATTATTTGAGTTTAAAAAGTTTTTTGTATTTTGAGTCGGTGTTTTGGTAACGGGGATTGCTCGATTTTTTTTTGTTTGATTGGCTTGTGAGTGGTATTCGGCAACGATGAATATTGATGAGTTTCTGGATTCGCCAGACGCGGATTTGTTAGTGAAGGCGAAAAAAACTGAAGTCTCTGAACTTGCTAATCGGTTGCATCTTAAAGGGATCTTGCCAACTACATCAAAAGCTGTAATACAGAGAAAGATCGCATCACATTTTGTGGCTTCGGGTCATTTTGAAGAATCGATTTTAGAATCGTTTCCAATAAGTAATCTGGAGATGCAGTTGCAAATCGAACAAATGATGTTAGAAAGGTGTAAATTGGAAGCTGAACAAAAGCAGAGAGATTTTGAATATGCAATGGAGAAATTAAGATCTGTAGAACAGTCTGCTGATTCTAAAAAACCGTTTGTTGCTAGCCAAGAAATTAAATTGGTCCCTCCATTTAGTGAAACAGAAGTGGAGAGATATTTTCAACATTTTGAAACTATTGCTCGGATGTCAGAGTGGCCGAAAGATAAATGGTCAGTGTTATTACAGAGTGTAATCAAAGGCAAGGCACGACACGTTTACACAGCTTTGACTGCTGCGCAAGCATTAGATTATGATATTGTGAAAGAAAATATTCTCAAATCGTATGAATTGGTCCCAGAAGCGTATAGGGAAAGATTCAGGAGTTTGAAAAAGTCTGTGGAAAAGACTTATGTGGAATTTGCCTATGATAAAGCTATGTGTTTTGAGAGATGGGTTTCTTCTAAAAATGTAAATGGGGACTATGAGACATTGAGAGAGCTGATTTTAATGGAGGAATTTAAAAGAAGCATTCCTGTTGAAGTAAGGACCTACTTAAATGAGAGGGATATTGATAAATTGCAGGACTGTGCTAGATTAGCTGATGAGTATGTTTTAATCCATAAGAATAAATTTCCTCAGGGTAGAATTTTTAAGAGGAAAAATAATATGGAGACTCAAGGTAAATCAGAAATTAAATTAGAGGTTAATGAGAGAGTTAAGGAGGAAGGAAAACCTGTGAAGGGAAGACAGTTTGGTCTTATTTGTAACTATTGTAAGAAGCCTGGCCATGTAATAGCTAACTGTTTCAAATTGAAAAAGAAAGAGAAGGAAGCAGTTCCGGATGCTTGTGTGCAACATACTGAAGCACCTGTAAAGTTACAGGGTTTGGTAAACACAAATGAGGATTTGTTAGAGTCTGACAAAGTTAGAAAGGGATATGATCATTTTATAACTGAAGGGTTTGTATCCTTAAAAGAAGGATCTACTCTGGTGCCAATAAAAATTCTTAGGGATACTGGAGCTTCTCAATCACTGATGTTAGATAGTGTGTTGAAGTTTAATGAAGAGAGTGATACTGGTGAGGTAAATTACATAAGAGGTGTTGGAAGTGATTTTATGCCTGTACATTTACATGAAGTAAATTTAAAGTCAGGGTTAGTTACAGGATTTGTTAAGGTAGGATTACAGCATAGCTTACCTGTGAAGGGTATTTCTTTATTGTTAGGTAATGACTTGGCAGGTGGACAAGTTTTTCCTGAAGTGCATTTGACAATGGAGTCAGAGGAACCAGAGGTGAATTCTAACACAGATTTTTCTTGTGTTGTGACTAGAGCAATGGCTAAAAAGATTGATGTGCAGAATGAGGTTGTTACTCATGACTGTTCAACTCAGGATTTGAGTTTTGAGGATGTGTCAGAAACTTTCTTACCTTCGTTGTTTGAACAAGATTCTGGGAGTAAGTCTGACTATGAAGATTTATCTCTGTCTCGGAAGGAGATGATAGCAGAGCAGAATAGAGATCCTGAGATTATAAAATTAAGGGAACAAGCTTTACTAGGTAGTGAAATTGAGAAGGTGTCAGTAGGATATTACTTGGAAAAAGGAGTGTTGATGAGGAAGTGGAGGTCGCCTACAATTCCTGCAAGTGAGGAATGGAATGTTGTTTATCAGGTGGTTGTTCCTAAAGTTTATCGGAATGAGATTTTGACTTTAGCTCATAGTGTGCCTTTAGGTGGACATCAAGGGGTAAGGAAAACTGTGGACAAGATTTTAAAACATTTTTACTGGCCTGGTTTAAGAAAAGATGTGGCGATGTTTTGTAAGACGTGCCATACTTGTCAAATTGTGGGTAAACCAAATCAGGTTACACCAGTAGCTCCATTACAACCTATTCCAGCATTCGGTGAACCGTTTTCTAAAGTTATTGTAGATTGTGTTGGTCCATTACCAAAGACAAAAACTGGTTATCAGTATTTGTTGACTATCATGTGTACTTTGTCTAGGTTTCCAGAGGCAGTACCACTTAGGAATATAAAAGCTAAAACTGTGACGAAGGCTCTTATAAAATTCTTTACTTATTTTGGATTGCCTAAGGAAATACAAACTGATCAAGGTAGTAATTTTATGTCTGGATTGTTTCAACAGATAGTTTATAAATTGGGAGCTAAGCAAATTACTTCGTCTGCATACCATCCAGAATCGCAAGGTGCTTTGGAGAGGTTTCATTCTACTCTCAAGAATATGATTAGGACATATTGTGTGGAGAATGAAAGTGACTGGGATGAGAGTATAAACTTACTTTTATTTGCAGTAAGGGAATCGGTACAGGAATCTTTAGGTTTTAGTCCATTTGAACTTGTGTTTGGACATAGAGTTAGAGGACCTTTAGCTTTATTGAAGGAACAATGGATTAGTAAGGAAGTGCATACTAATTTGTTGGACTATGTTTTGAAATTTAAGGACAGGTTACATAGAGCTTGTAGCTTAGCCAAGGAAAATTTGAAGTTGGCTCAGGAGAAAATGAAGACTTGGTATGATAAGGAAGCTAGGTTGAGGATGTTTAAGCCTGGAGATAAGGTGTTGGTTCTTTTCCCAGTGCAGACAAATCCTTTACAAGCTAGATTTCATGGACCTTATGAAATTGTGTCTAGAGTTAATGATGTGGATTATGTAATAAAAACTCCAGATCGTAGAAGGTCGACACAACTTTGCCACATAAATATGATTAAACCATATTTTGAGAAACGATCTGATACTGTGACTGTTGTGGTTAGTGAGAATGAGTTGGATTTAACTGGGAACATGATAGATGATTCATCTGACTTTCATTCTAAATCTAACATTGTTTCTGTTAGGTTACCTAATTCGACTATTTTGGAAAATATGGATGAGAAATTAGCACATTTACAGCTAGAGCAGAAACAACAGATGAAGGAATTGATTTTTAAGTATAAGGATTTGTTTCCAGATGTTCCGAGAAGGACTACTATAGCTTCACATGATGTAGATGTTGGAGATGCCAAACCTATTAAACAACATCCATATAGGATGAACATGGAAAAATGTGAACTTGCTGAGAAAGAAATTGAATACATGTTGGAGAATGATATTATTAGACATTCTAACTCGAATTGGAGTTCGCCATGTGTTATGGTGCCAAAACCTGATGGTAGTATTAGGTTTTGTACGGACTATAGGAAGGTGAATGCTGTAACGAAAACAGATGCATATCCAATTCCTAGAGTAGATGATTGTGTAGATAAGGTTGGAAAAGCAAAGTTCCTTACAAAGATTGATTTATTGAAAGGGTATTGGTGTGTTCCATTAACGGACAGAGGTAGAGAGATTTCTGCATTTGTAACTCCATCTGGGTTATATGAGTATAATGTTCTTCCATTTGGGATGAAGAATGCCCCAGGTACTTTTCAGAGGATGATTAATTCTGTGATTCAGGGTTTGAAAGATACTGATGCTTATATTGATGATTTAGTGACAGGAAATGATACTTGGGAAGCACACATTATTGCGGTGGAGAAATTGTTTGAAAAGCTTTCAAAAGCTAACTTGACTATTAATTTGGCCAAGAGTGAATTTGGACATGCTACTGTGACTTACCTTGGTTATGTTGTGGGTCAAGGTAAGGTAGCTCCTGTTCAGGCAAAAGTTCAGGCAATTTTGGAAATTCCCACTCCAACGGGGAAAAAAACTCTCAGAAGGTTTTTGGGAATGGTAGGATATTATCGAAAATTTTGTAAGAATTTTGCTAATGTTGCCCTTCCATTAACTAATCTTCTGCAGAAGAATGTAAAGTTTGTGTGGACAGTGTTTTGTCAGGAAGCATTTGAAAAATTGAAAACAATGATATGTGAACAACCTGTGCTTAAGGCACCTGACTTTGAAAAACCTTTTTCATTAGCTGTAGATGCTAGTGATGAAGCTGCGGGAGCAGTATTGATGCAAAGGAATGAGGGTGATGAGGTTGATCATCCGGTAGCATACTTTTCTAAGAAATTTAATAAGCATCAAAGAAACTATTCAACAATAGAGAAAGAATTGTTATCTCTTGTTTTGGCTTTGGAATATTTTGAGGTATATGTTGGTACAACTCAAAAACCACTTATTGTTTACACTGATCATAATCCGTTAGTTTTTCTGAGTAAGATGAAAAACAAAAACAGAAGATTGTTAAATTGGAGTTTGATGTTACAAGAGTACAATATTGTGATAACTCATATTAAAGGTAAAGATAATGTGGTTGCTGATTGTCTATCTCGATGTTGAATGTACAATGTTTTTTTTTTGGAGTGTTTTTTTTTATTGTAACACTCCTACTGTATTGTATATTGTGTATGTTATATAATTTATACCTTTGTTTTTTTTTGGGTTTTTTTTTGTAAGTAATTGTTAAAATTTTTGTTCTTGTCAGACCAAAAATGTTTTTTTTGGAGGGAGGTGTTACGTACCCGTGACACGTGACAGTGGTACCCTTGTCACGTGACTGGGGTTGAAGTTATACTGGACATGAGGTAATGGTGGAGTGATGTCATTTTCCCGCCAGTAGAGGTCATGTGACAGGTTTTTTCTACAGGGTATAAAAGGAAGACCCACCCTGTCAGGTGGGGCAGTTCGTGGCTGGATTTGCCAAGATGACTTCATGTTACTGTGTGATTTAATGTGATGACGCAGTTTAGTTAAAAATGAAGTTTTATATAATGCCTAAAGTTTAAAAGGTCAGAGCCAACGGTTTCTTTGCTGATGGAGAGTGAAGTTTGGGAGATGGACATCGAGAAGAATCGATTTTCGATGGATTGACTTCGACCTTGTGTGATCCTCATTCGGAAGGATTTCGTTTACTATTCTCACGATAGTCTCCGCTGGAAAAAGCGGGAGATTGAGAATATTGTGGAAGGAAGGTCAGTCACTTTAAGTTGTTATATTTAATAAAATTCGACGTGGGAGTTCGACGCTGGGAATCGAAGGACATCGACGTGGAAGAGAATTTACATCGCTTTAAAAAGTCTCTCCTTTTAAAAGTACCGTGAGCTTTTGAACTGTCGGCATATCGTTTTAAAGTCTGTTTTCTTTCGGCATACCGTTTTAACGAACTGAGTTCTGTTCAATACCACTTTAAAGACTGTTTGGGACTGCAACGCTATTAAGGACTGTTTGAGCAGCTGAGCTCGGACCATTGTTTGGGTTTGTTTACATTTGAAGGGGGTTTGTTATCAGTGTTTAATAAACGTGTTATTCGTTATAAAACCCCTTGCCTAACTCATCTATATTATTGTTGCCCGAATACGTAACAGTATAATTTCCTTCTTTATGTTTAAAACCTTTTTTAGGTGTATAAAATGATGAGGGGCATTGAGCGTGTGGATAGCCAGAGGTTTTTTCCCAGGGTTGAAATGGCTAACATGAGGGGGCATAGTTTGAAGGTGCTTGGAACTAGATACTGAGGGATGTCAGGGGTAAGATTTTTACACAGAGAGTTGTGCGTCCGTGGAATGCACTGCCGGCAGCGGTGTTCCAGGCAGATACAATAGGGTCTTTTAACAGCCTCTTAGATAGGCACATGGAGCTTAGAAAAACAGAGGGCTGTGTGCTAGGGAAATTCCAGCCAGTTACTAGAGTAGGTTACATGGTTGGCACATCATTTTAGGCTGCATGGAATGGAATATGCTGTAGATTTCTATCTTCTATTTTGAACAGTGAAGTAACTACTCTTCTTTAATCTGTACAGGGTCCACGATTTTAATGCCACTTTTCCACACTCCCATGGACTCTTTGATTATCTCCTGAGTAAACAGAGATGTAAAAATATTTAAGATTTAAGATCTCCCCTTTCTGCTTTGTTTCCACAGGTGGATTGCCATTCCGGTCTTCCAGAGGACCAACTTTGTGCCTTGCAATCCTTTTGCTCTTAATCTATCACTAGAATCCCTGAGGATTATCCTTCACCTTTTCTGTGAGGGCAACCTTATGCCTTCTTTTAGCCATACTGGTTTATTTCTTATGTGTTCTCTTGCAGTTCTTATACTCCATAAGATTCTGCCTGCCTCTCCCTTTGCCATAAAGCAGCCTGTCCCAATCCACAGTTGCCAGATCCTAGTATCTTAATTCCAGGTGTTGATCCATGCCCTGAACACATCCACCTTTCCTACAATGCTCCTTGTATTGAAATATACAGGGCTCAGCATATTCACTGCACCATGCTCAACTTTTTCATTCCTGACTTTGAGGACTGAACAACAACTATCTCCACAAACACTCCACTCTCTGTTCAGTTATTCAGGCTCCCATTCCCCCTGCCATTTTCGTTTAACCCCCAACCCTTACCCCTACTTCCCAGCATTCAGCTCTATCACCCATTTGGCTTTCCTCTCCCAGATCAATAAAAAGGAGGTGCATACCAGGTACAGGCAGATAGGAACAAATGGGGTACTTATGAAATACAGGAAATTCAAGTGAACACTTATGAAAGAAATAAAAGAAGGTATGAGGTTGCCCCAGCAGATAAGGTGAAGGAGAATCCTCAGGGATACTGCAGATATGTTAAAAGCAATAGGATTGGAAGGGAAAAATTAATCCTCTGCAAGATCAGAATGGTAATCCATATGAGGAAACAAAATAGATGGGGAGGTCAAGGCAGTGGATGTTGTCTACATGGACTTTAGCAAGGCACTTGACAAAGTCTCATATGGGAGGTTGGTCAAGAAGGTTCAGTCATTCAGCATTCAAGATGAGATAGTAAATTGGATGATCAAATCTTGGCAACTCAAGTAATCTCTGTTGAAATGTTGTCCTACATCCATTGATGTATTTTGTAAATCTTTTTACAGGTTAAAAATGAGAAGGAATTTCTCTCCAGGGATCTCAAACACGGCATGCCAGTTTTGCTGTCTCTGTCCAGATATTTAAGAAGTGGAGCGAAGGATCCAATCGACCATCCTTCCTGCTCAGACTGTAGGGAGGGATTCACTCGTGCATTTGACCAACTGGCATGCCCGTCATTTTTCACAGGACGAAGGCCGTTCACCTGCTCAGACGGTGGAAATGGATTCACTCGGTCATCTCAACTGAAGGTAAGTTCACACTGGGCAAGGCCATTCACCTGTTCTGTGTGTGAGAAAGGATTCAGTCAGTCTTCCCACCTGTGGACACAACAGTCTGTTCACACCAGGCAGAGGCTGTCATCTGCTGAAATTCTGGGAAAGAATGCACTCAGTCATCTGACCTAATGGCACACCAGTGAGTTCACACTGGGGAGAAGCCGTTCACTTGCTCAGTCTCTGGGAAGGGATTCACTCAGTCATCCAATCTGCAGAGTCATCAGCGAGTTCACACTGGGGAGAAGCCATTCACACAGTCATCCACCCTACAGATACACCAGTGAGTTCACACTGGAGAGAGGCCATTCACCTGTCAGACTGTAGGAAGGGATTCACTCACTCATCCACCATACAGAGTCACCAGCAAGTTCACACTGGGGAGAAGCCATTCACCTGCTCAGACTGTGGGACGAGATTCACTCATTCATCCACCCGACAGAGTCACCAGCAAGTTCACACTGGGGAGAAGCCATTCACCTGCTCAGACTGTGGCAAGACATTCACTCAGTCATCCCATCTACAGAGAGATCAGCGAGTTCACACTGGAGAGAGCCCATTCACCTGCTCAGAATGTGGGAAAGGATTCACACAGTCACCCCAATTACTGGCACATCAGTCAGTTCCCATTGGGATTTGGCCGTTGTTATGATTCCCTAGGTTTTGTTTGCCGTGGACTGTCATTTTAAGAGAGAGAGAGATTAAGAAGGTGAATCAGTCTGACTTGCAGCTTGTTTACATCGCTCGCAGCTTGTTTAGTTTTAACCGAGGACACAGACACTCAGAGTCAGACGGAGACGAAGAAGGAAAAATGGAAAGATCAAAACAAGGGAAGTGGCGGCCAAGGGTCACTGATCGCAACTTTCCTATGCCCACAAGGGTGGGTTAATTATCGATTCAGCGTACTCAAATGTGTGGTTGTCACCTCGTTTGATCCGTAGGAGTGGATCTGATTTGGAGTATCCTGTGAAGACCACTGATGTATTAACCCTTACCTGGGTGTGGTGTGGTAATTCACTTGAAGACGATACCCCTTGTGACAAGTCACTTTCCGTGATAATTCGTATGTGGATTTGGAATGATGACGGATAAAATTTACAGCAACTGTTGTCTTGTTTTACCACCATGAAACCTGAGGAATTCGACATAATTGCCTTCTCTCAACATTTACGCTGGATTACAAATATCTCTCTCATCACCTATTCCATGGTTGAACTGAACCTTCATACTTTGCCATCTCAAGACTCCAAGTCTTGTTTCTCCCGAGCTCAATAGTTTTGGAGTTATATTTTCACATATATATACACACAACAATGTTAACTTTTGTTTATCTTGCTTGTTTCTATATTATAAGTAGATTCTAATAAAGATAGTTTTAACTTCAAAAACAGACCCCAGGTGTAGTCTATTGCTGCTGGTTCATTTCTAAAGCGTTATGATTCATAACAAAATTGGGCCTGCGTCCGAGATATTAACAGTTTTGGGGGCATTGTCATTAATAATCGATTTCATTGAGGAAGTCCCTCTGATTTATTTGTGTGTGGAAAATCAGTAGCAATGGATGTTGATAGATGTCAGGAAGCGCCAGCCTCTGAGGTATTAGAGGACGCCAGAAGGATTGAGTTGTTGAGTCTTGCTAGAAGGTTAAAACTTGCTAAGGTGAAATCGACAATAAGGAAGGCACAGATGCAGAGGATAATAGCTAAACATTATGTATCTGAGGGACTGTTTAAAGTGGAGGCGTTTCCTGAAAGTAAACCTCGTTAGCTTGAGCTGCAGAACAGGTGAGAAAAAATAAAGATGGAGGCTGCGGAAGGCAGAGGCAGTTTGAGGCTAGAGCGGCAGAAAAACAGGGAGGAAGCAGAAAGACAGAGGCTGTTTGAGCTGGAAAAGATAGAGAGATTGCAGCAAAGGGGTCTAGCGTTAGACTCTAGTGATAAGTTTAAGGCCAGTCAGGAAGTTAAATTGGTACCTCCATTTGACGAGGCAGAGGTTGATATATACTTTCAGCATTTTGAGAAGGTTGCTCAGAGTTTAAAGTGGCCAAAAGAGGGTTGGCCTATTCTGTTACAAAGTGTAATTAAGGGGAAGGCCCAGCAAGCCTATTCTGCTTTGACAGTTGATGAAACAGCTGATTATGACCTAGTGATACAGTCTGTGCTCAAAGCTTACGAGTTGGTCCCAGAATCATACAGACAAAAGTTTGGAAATTTGAGGGAATCTGTGAAACAGAATTATATGGAACTTGCTTATGAGAAGTTTGTGTATTTTGACTGCCGGTACACATATAAAAATATAAATGACGATTGTAACAGCTTGAAAGTGTTGCTTTTAATTGAAGAATTCAAAGGGTGCATTCGTGATGACATAAAGACCTATTTAGATGAAAAGGATGCTGCCAATTTGCAGGAGTCTGATAGAATAGCAGGTGAGTTTGTTTCTACTCATAAGGTTAAGATTATCCCGAATAAGAGATTCCAAAAGAGTAGCAGGGATCACCAGGGTAAACCAGAAATTAAAGCTGGGACTAGTGACAAGAGTAAGGATGAAGGGAAGCAGTTGAAGGAGAAATATTCTGGTCTCACTTGTTACTATTGTAAGAAAGCTGGTTATATTATGGCTAATTGTTCCATCCTGAAGAAGAAAAAGGAAAAGGATTCAATCACAAATGCCTGTGGTCAGTATGTTGAAGCACCTATCAACCCACAGGGTTCTGTACATTCTGTTTCAGGCTCAGTTAAGGTCTGAGAGTTCTGACCGAGTTAAGAAGGGAATCGATCATTTTATGTCAGATGGGTTTGTATTAGTAAAGGCAGGGTCAACCCGGGTACCAGTGAAAATTCTTTGAGTTACTGGGGCTTCTCAGTCACTTATATTAGACAGTGTTCTAAAGTTTGGTGATGAGACTAACACTGGTGAGGTAAATCTTATTAAAGTCATTGGGGGCGACATGGTTTCCTTGCCATTGCACAAGGTAACTTTACTGTCAGGGTTGGTTTCAGGACCTGTTAAGATCGGAGTATGCTCCAGTTTACCAGAGGAAGATGTTATTTTGCTGTTAGGGAATGACCTGGCAGATGGTAAAGTTGTTCCTGCAGTGCAGTTAACAATTAACACAAACACTGACGACCCACAGATGGATTTTACCATTTATCCTTCCTGCGCAGGAACTCGAAGTATGGCTAAAATGTCTTCCGACGCGGACGAGTTAATCGCAGAACAGAACCAAGACCCCGAGTTTGAAGCTTTAAAAGAAACAGCTTTCTCAGATGATGAGATTAAGAAAGTGCCAGTAGTGTATTATCACAAGGATGGAGTGATAATGAGGAAGTGGAGGCCACCTGCTATACCAGCGAGTGAGGCATGGGCAATTGTTCACCAAGGTGTAGTTCCTAAACTTTATAGGACTGAAATTTTAACTTTGGCCCACAGTCTGCCCTCAGGTGGCCATTTTGGAGTGAATAAAACTGTAAACAGGATTATGTAATAATTCTACTGGCCTAATCTGAGGAAAGATGTTGTGACCTGTTGCAGAACCTGTCACATTGGTCAAGTTGTTCGTAAACCTAATCAGATCTCCACAGTGCCCCACTGCAGTCTATATATAACTGCATTTGGTGAACCCTTTTCAAAATTTATAGTGGATTGTGTTGGCCCATTGCCAAAGACTAAATCTGGCCATCAGTATCTGCTAACTATTATGTGTACTGAATCCAGATTCCCAGAGGCAATACCTCTCAGAAATATTAAAGCTAAAACTGTGGCGAAGGCTCTTACCGAGTTTTTTTTTTAACTTTATTTGGTTTGCCTAAAGAAATCCAGTCTGACATGAAGTAATTTTACATCTGGGTTATTCCAGCAGGTAGTTGATGAACTGGGTGCGAAACAAATTACATTGTCTGCGTACCATCCAGAATTACGATGGGTTCTAGAAAGATTTCATTCTACCCTCAAAACAATGATTAAGACATAATGTGTTCCACACTGTCTCTCTCTCTCTCACTCCATGACTTGTAAAGGCTTGTAAAATACATCATCGGACGCACGCACACACATGCCAAAAAAAGTCATACTGTGTTGAAAATGGAAAGGACTGACATGAAGGAATATATTTGCTTTTGTTCGCAGTAAGAGAGTTGGTACAGGATCACTGGGCATTAGTCCATTTGAATTTGTATTTGGTCATAGAGTGAGGGGACCTTTGACCTTGTTAAAGGAACAATGAATTGATGGGGATGTGCATGTTAACTTGTTAGACTTCGTTTTGAAGTACAACAATGAAATACTCCAGGCCTGTAGTCTAGCGAGACAAAACTTAAAGATTTCTCAAAACAAAATAAGTGTTTGTTTGATAAGCAGGCTTGCGAAATAAAATATCAGGTGGGGGATAAGTTCCTTACCTTATCTCCAATGTTGACGAATCCACTTCAGGCGAAACTCAATGGACCGTATGAAATAGTCGTTCAAATTAATAATGTGAGTTATGTTATCAAAACACCCGAATGACGTAAACTAACACAGGTGGTACAGATAAATATAATAAAGTCTTATTTTGACAAGCAGGCACCATCTGTGTGTGTTGTTGTCAAAACATATGAATCTGGTAACCCTGAGAATGAAACAATTGACTCGTCTGAGAATTTTCACAAGCAAAACATGGTCCCAGTTAAGCTAATGAACTCGGTTGTTCCAGAAAATATTGATAACAGGTTGGCTCATCTGCAGCCAGAGCAACAACAACAGCTGAAGGAATTAATTCTGAAGTTTAAAGATTTATTTCCCGATGTTCCCAAGCAAACCACGGTCGCAATATATGATGTAGATATTGGTCAAGCCAAACCGATTAAACAACACCAATATTGCATCAACGTAGAAAAGTGTAAATTGGCTGAGCAAGGAATAGACTATATGCTGGAAAATGGTATTATTAGTCCTTCAGCATCAGATTGGAGCTCACCCTGCACCATTGTGCCCAAACTTGATGGTAGTGTTAGATTTTGCACTGATAAAAGGAAGGCAAATGTCCTACCCTAGGGTAGATGATTGCATCAATAAGGTTGGAAAAGCTAAATTTCTTACAAAGATTGATCTATTGAAAGGGTATTGGTGTGTTCCATTGACGGACAGAGGTAGAGAAATTTCTGCGTTTGTGACACCATCTGGGTTGTATGAATACAATGTTTTGCTGTTTGGAATGAAAAATGGTCCAGGAACATTCCATAGAATGATTGATTTTGTAATTCGAGGGTTAGAACACACAGATGCCTATATTGATGACTTAGTCACAGTCAGTGACACTTGGGAAGAGCATATCTCTGCAGTAGAAAAGCTGTTTGACAGGCTTTCCCAGGCCAGCCTTACAGTTAACTTGGCTAAGAGTGAATTTGGCCATGACACTGTGACCTGTCTTGGCTATGTTGTAGGTCAAAGCAAATTGGCTCCTGTTCGGGCAAAAGTCCAGGCAATTTCTCAAGTTCCTATTCTGACTGCTAAGAAGGCTCTTAGAAGGTTTCTGGGAATGGATGGATATTATCGTAAGTTCTGTAAGAACTTTGCTGCTATCGCTCTTCCTCTGACTAATCTCCTGAAGAAGGTTGAAAAGTTTGTTCGGACCGAACCTTGTCAGTAGGCATTTGATCGGTTGAAAGTTATTTTTTGAGATTAGACCAATCAATGTAGTATTGTCAGCAAATTTAATTAGCAGATTGGAGCTGTGGGTGGCAACAAAAGTCATGGATGCACAGAGAGTAAAGGAGAGGGCCAAAGAGACAACCCTGTGGGGTATGTGTGCTGAGGGTCAGAGAGACAGAGGTGAGGGAGCCCACTCTTACTTCCTGCTGGCGATATGACAGGAAGTCCAGGATCCAGCTACACAAGACAGGGTGAAGGCCGAGGTCTCTGAGCTTCTTGTCGATACTTCATGCTTTGTATGGCTACTGCTCTGCCTATGACTGCAAGGAACTGCAGAGAACATCAGAGAAACAAGCCTCCACTCCATGGACTCTCCCTACACTTCCCCTCCCTCAGAAAAGCAGGCCATGTACACAAAGAAGCTCATAACCTGGACATTCTTGCTGCAAATCCGCTCCCACATTGGCGGAGAGATACAAAACCCTTAAAGTGCGTAACACCAGGCTGAAGGATGGTTTCCTGTCTGCAGTTATAAGCCAAATGAATGATAAAATGGACTCGACCTCACAATGTAACTCGACTTGACCCTGCACCATATGTCTATCTGCACTGCAATTTCTCTGCAGCCATAATGCTTTGTTACAGTTATTGTTTTGTCGTATATCAGCTCAATGTACTGTTGTAATGTATCTATCTGTGTGGATGGTACGTCAGGCAAGATTGTCACTGTAGCTCAGTACATGATGATAATAGACAAATTTCCCATTTTAATTGTGTGGAAATATTAGACAGTCTGAGTTTCTGCTCTGGAACCACAGATGGAAACTGAACTGTTGTCATTTCTGAGGAAAGCAAATATATGGAAAATGCTTCAATCTCACATTACGATCTGCGGTAACTGGGATCAGGTGACCGCTGGTGGGTCCCCCATATCAATATCAGAATCAGGTTTAATAGCACCGGCATATGCCTTGGAATTCGTTGTCTCTGCGGTAGCAGTAGAACCTAATTCTTAACAAAAGATTTTAACAATTGTGATTTAAAATAAGTATATATATATATATATATATATATATAGTACAAAATAAAAATGTAATAAACTATTTTACTTGTGTAAATGTAATAAACCATTTTAATTGTGTGGAACTGGTGGAACTGTTTGACTGACTGCGTTGTTGCTTTGGAAATTCTGAAGTGAAGCTGAATTAAACTGTACACATTTATGAGAAGCTCAGATAAATATAAATGGCTAAATTCTCACATAAATGGGTCATACACCCAGAAACATTGGCAACACTTCAGCACGTTGAAACAGTGAATGAAACATGCAGAAAATATTGCAGGGAAAAAAAAACATTGTCCACCCACAACGAGAGGACGTGACAGATCCGGATCTCACTGCCTTGTTTGAACGGGGAAAGGTGAAGCTACACGGACACGTAGAACAGTGACCCGCAGATGCTGCAGATCTGCAGAAAAACGTGAACAGGAAACGGTATCAGATCACGCGTGGAGGGTCTCCCACCTGAACCGGTGACTCTGCTCTTCGCCCTTCACACACTGCCCGACCCATCCGCCGCATTCCCCACATTGTTCCATATTTACACCAGATACATGTCTACTTTTCCACACCATATATAGACCGATTCCTTTCCCTCCACCCCCAGATCACAGAGTCACGGGCTCGATTCCCATCCCGTTCCTAAACATAATTCAAGCCCAAACAGGAAGTGTTCACGTTTCATTTTAATCGGTTCTGTGTTTATAAACACTAATTTCTATTCACATTCCTCCGGCCTCAGTGGACAGGAACACTGAAACATCAAGTGAGAAACAGCAGCAGGTGGTCATTCGGCCCCTCTAACCATCAACAAGATGGCGGCTGCTCTCCCATCTCAGCCACATTTTTCTGTCCCATCCTCATTTCCTCGAACCCTTCGGTCTCCACACATCTGCCGGCCTCTTTTCTACGTGATGATGATCACTGAGTCTTCACCGCCCTCTGTGGTCGGGATTTACAGACATTTACCACCCTCGGAATGGAGACATTTCCCCTCATCACAGTCCCGGACAGTCCACCCTCTTTTTCAGAGTCTGGGATCCCTGGTTCAACCCGTAATGATGTTGCGCATTTCAATGTGCTCGCCTCTCGGTCCTCGATTCTCTAAATGACATTTAGAGTTATCACATTTGATCTTTCTTCATATGATGACCCCACCGCTCCAGGGATCAGTCAGGTGAATCTTCATTGCGCTCTCTATAACAAATACTCTCTAACCTCTTTGTTCATCCTCAATGGAATTAATATCCATCTTCTGCAGCCCCGTGTTGCCCCAACCATTCACCTCCCACCCTTGTCACTATTTTCACCTTCCACCTCCCCCCTAACCTGTATCCACATCTACATCCCCAGCTCTTGCCCCATCCCAACGCCTCACCTCTTTTCTCCGAATATTTCCCGTCCACTCTCAGTCCAGAGGGAGGGTCTCGGCCCGAAATGTTGACGGTCCATTTCCCTCCACAGATGCTGCCCGACCCATTGAGTTCCTCCTGCAGTTTGTTCTTTGGTCTGTATAACCCGTGTTAGTATGGGGAGCGGGATTTTACACCATATTGCAGGGTTAGGATTAGGGTTATTGGACTTTTCAGTGGGACAACAACATTAATCACGGATTTCATCACTGAATCCAGTGTTGTGAGATGTAAAGTCCTCTGTTATGTGTCCGGCTGTGCCCTGTTGTTGGTGGAGTGGGCAGCGTGGTGTTTGTCTCGATTCGGGTCACAACACCAGAATTGCCAGCGGGGTCCACACACAGTGTATTAGTCAACAGAAAACCTCTCGTCCCTGCAGTCTTTCTCTCCTGGTAAACTCAACACCCTGACACTGTGGACCATAGGTACCCCTTCCTCTCAGAGTCAGGGAATCACTCAGACAGCTGATCGCTGAGATGAATTATATTTATTGGTCATTAAAGTTCGCCCAGATTCGTTTGGACAGATTTGATGTGGGGTTTGGGGTGTCACAGTGAAAGGGCGGGACGACCGAACTTTCTCCGTTGTCCAATCCTCCTTCCAGGTGAGGCGACACTTCACCTGTGAATCTTCCGGGGTCGCCTGTTGTGTCCGCTGCTCCCGATGTGGCCGCCTCGACACTGGTGACACCGGCTCCTCCTCAGTTGTTCCGGGTAGGAATGTTTTTTAACGGGTGTCGATATTTTTCTTCCCTTTTGTGCGGGAGGGGCGGGTTTTGGGGGCTGATGATCGGGATGCCGTCCGTTTTGATGCGGGGGGTAGGGATGGAGTTCCATTTTTTTTCTCTCTGAACGACTTTCATGGTTTCCTTGTTTCGTGGTTTTCTGGAGAAGAAAAAAAATCTCAGCGTTATTTATGAATACCTGCTTTGATAATAAATTAACCTTTGAACTCCTAACTAACTTACTTAGTTAGTCACTCAGATAAGAACAGTCTGTGAATGCTCCCACCCAATTCACCAATTCCCCTTACACCACAGATATATCTGTCCAGATACTCCCCACACAAGACAGGCTGGAGCCAAAAATATTTACTAAATGACAGACCCTAAAGACAAATTAAAAAATAGTCATAATGGCTTACACACACAGAACAGACAGATGCTGTCCTATCTCTACACATGAGTGCACAAGGAGATAAGCATCCTGAAACCCGAGCTAGCGACCCTGAAGAAGAAATATGGCTCAGCACGGCTTAGCACATTGGTTCGTCATCAGAAGTTTCTTTCAGAAAAACAGGCTGCTATTTTTTAATGTAGAGTTAACCCTTTTACATACTTTATCATTCCCTCCTTTAGATCATTACATGATCAACAAAGCAGTAACTTTTTACAGGGAAAGCAACCAAGTAGAGCACTCTCTTGATGCTGTCAGTCTCCTTGGCAGTGTGCTTGGAGAGGGATGTAACGTTAGTAGCCTCATCAGGGATATAGGTGCAGCATTCTGTGTCAGTAATAGCACAGGTTCCCCCTTTCTCAGCTGGGATAAAATCTGAATCCGTACGATTCTGTACGACTGTTTGCCGGATTGCAATCATTTCAGTATATATATTTGTTACTTGGGCCTGTGTTTCTGTCAGGGCCCCTGTAGTATTGTGGCCAGCTCCTCAAGTGCTTGTAGCCAAATTGATTATCTCTCGTGAATTCCTGGTTACTCCATAGGAGAGAAAAGCGATCATCAAAAATCACTCAGTCTCAGTTATTCCTGTCGGTTGCTGGGCACCTGCAGTTATGGCCAGGATGCATGTTTCCCAGTGTAGGAAGTTCCGTTTGTTGGGGGCCTGAGACACAATCCCTCAAAACACCGACAGCCACAGTCATCTCTGACTGGACCACAGGTCCTCATCTCACTTCCCCGTAAGTTATTTGAGAAAGCCACGGCTGAGAGTTCCTCACTCTGGTTGAGCAGGATTACTGACATTGGAATCAGAGTGTTAGCATGCTGTGGAATTTCGACACAAACTCAGCAGGCCCGTGGTTCTGCCTGTTTGGCATCGGTGTGACAGAGATACATTAAGGTGATAACATGGGGACGCCCAGAAAGACATAAACACGAACACCTCTGTTACATTCCCGTAACGGTTTAAATGAGCCAGCAGCAATAGACCACACCTGGAGTGTGGTTTTGATGATAAAACCACTGCCTTTATTCGTCTCTACTTATAATATAACCAATTAAGCAAAATACTCAAACGATAAAAGTGTTATGATTACACATATGTGTAAATATCGCTCCCAAACCACTGAGCTCAGGAAATACCAAGCTTAAAGTCTTGAGATGGGAAAGTATGAAATTCAGTTCATCCACGGGATCAATGACGAGAGAGAGATATTTGTAATCCAAGGTGAATGTGGAGAGAAGGCAATTACGTTGAATTCCACAAATTCCACAGTGGTAAAACAAGATAACAGTCGCTGTAGGTCTTATCCGTCGTTGTTCTAAATCCACTTACGAATTATCTCCAAAAGTAGCTTATCACAGGAGTACTGTTTTCAGAAGGAACTACCACCCAGGCAAGGGTTAACACACAGGAAGATTCGGCAAGGTACTCCTAATACTCCCAAATCACAAAGTATTACCGACAGTGATTTCCACAGAATATCCCTTCTCACAAGTGTTTACCACATAACACACCCGAATCCAGCTAAGGGTTAACAAAAGTGGTAGCCACGGGATACTCCAACAAAATCCCCAGATGGATTATACGAATTATCACCAAAAGTGATTGGTCACAGGGGTACCTCTTCCAGTGAATTACCACACCCAAGCAAGGGTTAGCACAAGTGGTCCTCACAGGATACTCCCAAACCAACAGATCCACTCCAATGGATCAAACAAAGTGACAATCACATATTCGGTATACGCTGGATCAATAATCAACCCACCTTGTGGGCATAGGAGAGTCCAAACAGTGGCCTTTGGCCTCTAGGAACCTTTGTTTCGAACTTTCTATCTTCTTTCTTTCTCTCCGGCTGACTGTGTGTCCTTGCTTAAATAAAACAAACTGTGAGCTATGTAAACACAAGCTGCGAGCAAGTGTAAACACGCTGCATCGTCAAATAGTTCCGCCCCTCTCTCTCTCTCTCTCTCAGTAAGAACCAAACAGGAGCTGGGAAAGCCAGGCTTGTTTACACAGGAATTTAGTAGGAGAATTTAGAATTTAGTATTTTCTCCCCGTATTGCCTTTTTAGTTATCTTCTGTTGTTCTTTAAAAGTTTCCCAATCCTCTGGCTTCCCTCTCATCATTGCTATGTTATACATCTTCTCCTTTATTTTTATACTGTCCTTGACTTCCCTTGTCAGCCACGGTCGCCCCCTACTCCCGTTAGCTGGCTTTTACCACTGAAATGGTGTGGGACTACAACCAGAGGCCATGGGTTAAGGGTGAAAGGTGAAATGTTAAGGGGAACATGAGGGGAAACTTCTTCACACAGACAGTCATCCGGGTGTGGAATGAGCAGCCAGCACAAGTGGTGCATGCGAGCTCCATTTCAACATTTAAGCGGTTCGTGTAGATACCTGGATGGTAGGGGTGTGGGAGTGGGCAGTTTAATTAGTTCAGCACAAACCAGATGGCCCAAATGTCCTGTTTCTGTTTTGTAATTTTCCACAAGAACCTGAAGTAACACTAATATTCACTCTAAGTCCTTTTAACAGCTGTACAGACCAACCATTCACCTCAGCAGGGATTTTTTATAAGGCGTTAAAATTGTGGAACTTTAAGTTAATAATACGTGAAAGAAAATCCCAGATGCACGTTAAAAAGAGAATTTGCGTGAGAGTGTTTCAGTTACTGTGGGGCCAGGACCCATGCAGCTCAGTGGGAACAGGGAATAATACCAATGGAGAGAGTCAAACTGAGCCAGGGTACAAATTGGTGCTGGCAGAAATGCCCCATTCTTATAGAAACAGGAAGAGCATCAGGGAATTGATGGTCATTCCAGATACCAGCACTCTGCTCAGTCAGGAGAAGATTTCTCTGTCCAACTTGGGTTCAACCTCATTGTAACAGTGAGGAACAAACAGAGCAAAACTTGGCGACTCAAGCAATCTCATCTGAAATGTTGTCCGACAGCCATTGATGGACTTTGTAAATCATTTCACAAGTTAAAACGAGAAGGAATTTGTCTCCAGGAATCTCAAACAGATCACACCAGTTTTGCTGTCTCTGTCCAGATATTTAAGAAGTGGAGCGAGGGATTCAATCGAACATCCTTCCTACTCAGACTGTGGGGAGGGATTTATTCGGTCATCTGACCAACTGACACGCCCGTCATCTTACAAAGGAGAAAGGCCGTTCACCTGCTCAGACAGTGGGAATGGATCCACTCGGTCATCTCAACTGAAGGTACATCAGCAAGTTCACACTGGGCAAGGCCATTCACCTGTTCTGTGTGTGAGAAAGGATTCAGTTGGTCTTCCCACCTGCGGACACACCAGTCACTTCACATCGGGCAGAGGCTGGTGATCTGCTGAATTTGTGGGAAAGGATTCACTCAATCATCTGACGTAATGGCACACCAGCGAGTTCACACTGGGGAGAAGCCCTTCACTTGCTCTGTCTGTGGGAAGGAATTCACTCAGTCATCCCACCTACAGAGACACCATCGAGTTCACACTGGGGAGAAGCCCTTCCTTTGTTCAGAATGTGGGAAGCAATTCACTCAATCTTCCACCCTACAGATACATCAGCGAGTTCACACCGGGGAGAAGCCGTTCACCTGCTCAGTCTGTGGGAAGGGATTCACTCAGTCATCCCACCTAAAGAGTCATCAGCGAGTTCACACCGGGGAGAAGCCATTCACCTGCTCAGAATGTGGGAAAGGATTCGCTCACTTATTCAACCTACGGATTCACACGCGAGTTCACACTGGGGAGAAGCCGTTCACCTGCTCAGTCTGTGGGAAGGTATTCAGTAAGTCATCCAACCTACAGAGTCACTTGCGAGTTCACACTAGGGAGAAGCCGTTCACCTGCTCAGTCTGTGGGGAGAGATTCACTCAATCATCCAACCTACAGAGACATCAGCGAGTTCACACTGGGGAGAAGCCATTCACATGCTCTGTCTGTGGGAAGGGATTCACTCAGTCTCCTCACCTACAGAGTCACTTGCGAGTTCACACTGGGGAGAAGCCGTTCACCTGCTCAGTCTGTGGGAAGGGATTCACTGAGTCATCTACCCTACTGGTACATCAGCGAGTTCACACTGGGGAGAAGCCGTTCACCTGCTCAGAATGAGGGAAGCGATTCACTCGGTCAGCCAACCTACTGAGACACTAGCGAGTTCACACTGGGGAAAGGCTATTCCCTGCTCAGAATGTGAGAAGGGATTCACTCAGTCATCCCAAGTAATGGCACATCAGTCAGTTCACAATGGGGAGTGGCCATTGTTATGAATCCCTAGATTTCGTTTGCTGTGGACTGTCATTTTAAGAGAGAGAAATTAAAAAGTTAAATCAGTTTGACTTCAGCTTGTTTACATCGCTTACAGCTTGTTTAGTTTTAACCCAGGACAAAGACACTCAGAGTCAGACGGAGACGAAGGAGGTAAAATGGAAAGATCAAAACAATTGAACTAGTGGCCAAGGGTCACTATTGCAACTTTCCTATGCCCACTAGGGTGGGTTAATTATCGATTCAGCGTACTCAGATGTGTGGTTGTCACCTCGTTTGATCCGTAGGAGTGGATCTGATTTGGGGTATCCTGTGAAGACCACTGATGTGTTAACCCTTGCTGGGTGTGGTGGGGTAATTCACTTGAAGACAATACCCCTTGTGACAAGACACTTTCCGTGATAATTCGTATGTGGATTTGGAATGATGACGGACAGCAACTGTTGTCTCGTTTTACCACCATGAAACCTGTGGAATTCGACATAATTGCCTTTTCTCAACATTTACGCTGGATTACAAATATCTCTCTCATCACCTATTCCATTGTTGAACTGAACTTCCATACTTTGTCATCTCGGGACTCCAAGCCTTGTTTCCCCCGAGCTCAATAGTCTGGGAGCTATATTTACACACATATATGCACATAACACATTTGTTTATCTTGCTTAAGTTACTATATTATAAGTAGATTCTAATAAAGATAGTTTTAACATTAAAACAGACTCCGGGTGTAGCCTATTGCTGGTGTTCGTTTCTAAAGCGTTACAATTCATAACAAAATGTGGGCCTGCGTCTGGGATATGAACAGATTTGGGGGCGTAGTCATTAATTATCGATTTCATTGGGGAAATCCCTTTTGATTTATTTGTGTGTGAAAAATCAGAAGCAATGGATGTTGATAAATGTCTCGAAGTGCCAGGCATTGGAGGACGCCAGAAGGATTGAGTTGTTATGTATTGCTAAAAGGTTAAAACTTGCTAAGGGGAAATCGACAATGAGGAGGGCACAGATGCAGAGTGTAATAGCTGAACATTATGTATCTGAGGGTGTGTTTAAAGTGGAGGAGTTGGAGGTGTTTCCTGAAAGTAAACCTAGTGAGCTTGAGCTCCAGTACAAGTGAAAAAAAAATTAAAAGTGGAGGCTGCGGAAAGGCAGAGGGAGAAAATCAGAGAGAAGGCAGAAAAACAGAGAGAGGAAGCAAAAAGGCAGAGGCTGTTCGAGCTGGAAAAGATAGAGAGATTGCAGCAAAGGGGTCGAGTGTTAGAGTCTGGCGATAAGTTTAAGGCCAGTCGGGAAGTTAAACTGGTGCCTCCATTTGACGAAACTGAGGTTGATAATTACTTTCAGTATTTTGAGAAAGTTGCTCAGAGTTTAAAGTGGCCAGCAGAGGGTTGGCTTATTCTCTTACAAAGTGTAATTAAGGGGAAGGCTTAGCAAGCCTATTCAGCTTTGACAGTTGATGAAGCAGCTGATTATGACATAGTGAAACAGGCTGTGCTCAAAGCTTACGAGTTTTTCACACAATCATAAAGGAAAAAGTTTAGAAATTTGAGGATGTCTGCGAACCAAACTTGTAGGATCTTGCTTATGATAAGTTTATGTGTTTTGACCGCTGGTGCACATATAAAAATATAACTGATGATTTTAACAGCTTGTAAGAGTTGGTTTTAATTGAAGAATTCAGAGGGTGCGTGCCTGATGACATAAAGAGATATTTAGATGAAAAGGATGCTGCCACTTTGCAGGAGTCTGCTGGATTAACAGATGAGTTTGCGTTAACTCAGAAGGTTAAGTTTATCCCGAATAAGAACTTCCAAAAGAGTAGCAGGGATCACCAGTGTAATCCAGAGATTAAAGCTGGGACTAGTAACAAGAGTAAGGATAAAGGGAAGCAGTTGAAGGAGAAATATTCTGGTCTTGCTGGTTACTATTGTAAGAAAGCTGTTCATATGATGGCTAATTGTTGCCTCCTGGGGAAGAAAAAGGAAAAGGAGGCAGTCCCGAATGCCTGTGATCAGTCTGTTGAAGCACCAGTAATCCCACAGGGTTCTGAACATTCTATTTGAGGCTCTGATAGGAAAAAGGAAAAGGAGGCAGTCCCGAATGCCTGTGATCAGTCTGTTGAAACACCAGTAAACCCACAGGGTTCTGAACATTCTGTTGAGGTTCAGATAAGGATTTGAGAGGTCTGACCAACTTAAGAAGAGATTCGATCATTTTACGTCAGATGGGATTGTATTATTAAAGGAAGGGTCAACCCCGCTACCACTGAAAATTGTTTGAGATACAGGGGCTTCTCAGTCACTTATATGAGCCAGCATTCCAAAGTTTGGTGATGAGACTGAAACAGGTGAGGTAAATCTTATTAAAGGCATTGGCGGCGTTGTGGTTTCTGTTCCATTGTACAAGGTAACTTTACAGTCAGGGTTGGTTTCGGGACCTGTTAAAATCGGACTGTGCTCCAGTTTACCGGTGGAAGATGTTACCTTGCTGTTAGGGAATGACCTGGCAGATGATAAAGTTGTTCCTGCATTGCTGTTGGCAACTAACCCAACCACTGACGATCCACAGATGGATTTTAACATTTATCCTTCCTGCGCAGTAACTCGAAGTATGGTTAAAAAGTCTGCCAACGCAGACGGTTCTGTGCAATATGATTCTGATACCCATGATGGCCAAAATCGGCATTCAGGTTATGATGACTTGTCAGGGACTTTTCTGCCTTCATTGTTTCAACAGGATTCCGGTAGTAAGTCTGATGAGAAAGATATATCCCTATCTAGGAAGGAGTTTATAGCAGAACAGAACCGAGACCCTGAGATTGAAGCTTTAAAAGAAACAGCTCTCTCAGATGAGGAGATTAAGAAAGTGCCAGTAAGGTATTATCTCAAGGATGGAGTGATAATGAGGAAGTGGAGGCCACCTGCTATACCAGCGAGTGAGGAATGGGCAATTGTTCACAAAGTTGTAGTTCCTAAAGTTTATAGGGCTGAAATTTTAACTTTGGCACACAGTATGCCCTTAGGTGGCCATATTGGAATGAATATAACTGTAAATAGGTTTATGAAATAATTGTACTGGCCTAATTTGAGGAAGGATGTGACCTTTTTCAAACGTGTCACACTTGTCCATTTGTGGGTAAACCCCACCAGGTCACCCCAGTGGCCCCACTGTGGTCTAAACCTGCATTCGGTGAACCCTTTTCTAAAGTTATAGTGGATTGTGTTGGCCCATTGCCGAAGCCTAAAGCTGGCCATCAGTATCTGCTAACTATTATGTGTACTGCATCCAGATTCCCAGAGGCAATACCTCTCAGAAATATTAAAGCTAAAACTGTAGCGAAAGTTATTACCAAGTTGTTTTCTTTTACCATTTCTGGATTGCCTAATGAAATCCAGTCTGATCAAGAAAGTAATTTTACACCTAGATTATTTCAGTAGGTAGTTTATGAACTAGGAGCTGAACAAATAACATCATCTGTGCACCATCTGGAATCACAAGGGCTGTAGAAAGTTTTCATTCTACACTCAAAACAATGATTAAGACATACTGTGTTGAAAATGGAAAGACTGGGATGAGGAATATATTTGATTTTGTTCTCAGTAAGAGAGTCGGTACAGGATCACTGGGCGTTAGTTCACTTGAACTATTTGGTTGCAGACTGACGGGACGCTTGACCTTGTTAAAGGAACAGTGGATTGATGGGGATGTACATGTTAACTTGTTAGACTATGTTTTGAAGTTCAATAATAAACTACACCAAGCGTGTAGTCTCGTGAGCCAAAACTTAAAGATTTCTCAAAACAAAATGAAGTGTTGGTTTGATAAGCGGGCTTGCGAAAGAAAATACCAGGTGGGGGATATCTTATCTTATCTCCAAAGTTGACGAATCCACTCCAGGTGAAATTCAATGGACCGTATGAAATAGGCCCTCAAATTAATGATGCGAATTATGTTATTAAAACACCCGACTGACGTAACTAACACAAGTTGTACACATAAATATGATAAAGCCTTATTTTGACAAACAGGCACCATCTGTGAATGTTGTTGTCAAAATATATGCATCTGGTAACCCTGAGAATGAAACAATTGACTCGTCTGAGACTTTTCACAAGCCAAACATGGTCCCAGTTAGGCTAATGAACTCGGTTGTTCCAGAAAACATTGATAACAGGTTGGCTCACCTGCAGCCAAAGCAACAGCAACAGGTGACGGAATTAATTCTGAAGTTTAAAGATTTATTTCCTGATGCTCCCAAGCAAACCACGGTCGCAGTACATGATGTAGATATTGGTTAAACCGATTAAACAACACCCATATCGCATGAACGTAGAAAAGTGTAAATTGGCTGAGCAAGAAATTGAAAATATGCTGCCAAATGGTATTGTTAGCCCTTCAGCATCAGATTGCAGCTCACCCTGCATTATTGTGCCCAAATCTGATGGTAGTGTTAGATTTTGCACTGATTATAGGAAGGTAAATGCAGCAACAAAAACAGATGCCTATCCTATCCCTAGGGTGAATGATTGCATCGATAAGGTTGGAAAAGCTAAATTTCCAACAAAGATTGATCTGTTGAAAGGGTATTGGTGTGTTCCATTGATGCAGAGAGGTGGAGAAATTTCTGCGTTTGTGACACCACCTGGGTTGCATGAATACAATGTTTTACCTTTTGGAAGGAAAAATGCTCCATGAACATTCCAGAGAATGATTGATTTTGTAATTCGAAGATTAGAGCACACAGATGCCAATATTGATGTCTTAGTCACAGGGAGTGACACTTGGGAAGAGCATATCTCTGCAGTAGAAAAGCTGTTTGACATGCATTCGCAGGCCAGCCTTACAGGTAACTTGGCTAAGAGTGAATTTTGCCATGCCACTGTGACCTATCTTGGCTATGTTGTAGCTCAAGGCAAGTGGGCTCCTGTTCAGGCAAAAGTCCAGGCAATTTCTCAAGTTCCTGTTCTGACTGGTAAGAAGACTCTTAGAAGGTTTCTGGGAATGGTTGGATAAAGTTCAGCAAGAACTTTACTGATATCGCTCTTCCTCTGACTAATCTCCTGAAGAAGGGTCAAACGTTTGTTTGTACCGAGCCTTGTCAGGAGGCATTTGATCGATTGAAAGCAATTTTTATGTCATTAACCTGTGCTCAGGGCACCTGACTGTACAAAGCCATTTTCTATAGCTGTGGATGCCAGTGATGAAGCTCCCGGGGCGGTGTTATTGCAAAAAGATGATGATGATGTTGAACATCCTGTAGCTTACTTTTCGAGAAAATTCAATGAGCATCAAAGAAATTATTCCACCTTAGCGGGTTATTTTTGACATTTAAGAAAAACCTGGACAGGTACATGAATGAGAGCCGTTTGGGTTGATATGGCCCAGGTGCAGGTCAGTGGGACTAGGCAGAAAAATGGTTCGGCACAGCCAAGAAGGGCCAAAAGGCCTGTTTCTGTGCTGTAATGTTCTATGGTTCTTAGAGAAAGAGTTGTTGTCACTCATCTTGGCTTTGCGGCATTTCGATGTCTGTGTTTGTCCTGAGAAGGAACCTCTTGTAGTTTATACTGATCATAATCTGTTGGTGTTTTTGATCAGGTAATGGGCAAAACCAGATGGTTGTTAATCTAGAGTCTGATTTTGCAAGAATATGGTATTGTAATAATGCATATGAAAAGCACGGACAATATCATTGCCGATTGTCTTTCCAGATAAATGTTTTGTGTGAGGGGAAGTGTTATGAATCCCTAAGTTTCGTTTGCTGTGGACTGTCATTTTAAGAGAGTGCCTGAGTGAGGTGCGGACTAACAATGACGTCAGCCGATGACTTTCTTAGCTCACTTTCGATTTTTACAGAGAGAGAGAGCTCAAGGAGGCGGGACTGTCTGACTTGCAGCTTGTTTACATTACTCGCAGTTTGTTTCGTTTTAAGCGAGGACACAGACACTCACAGTCAGAAGGACGCAAGGAAAGAGAACAAAAGGATTTAGACAAGGAAGCTAGTGGCCAAGGGTCACTGTTTAGAACTCTCCTGTGCCCACAAGGGCGGTTTGATTATCGATCCAGTGCACATCGAATGTGTGCCTATCACCACGAATAATCCACAGGAGTGGATTTTGTTTGGGGAATCCTGTGGTGACCACTTACGTGTTAACCCTTGCCTGGGTATGTGGTGTGGCGATTCACTTGAAGACGATATCCGCTAGGAAATCTGAAATTCAAACAACAACACAAACAAAATGCTGGTGGAACACAGCAGGCCAGGCAGCATGTATAGGGAGAAGCGCTGTCGACGTTTCAGGCAGAGACCCTTCGTCAGGAGAAACCGAAAGGAAAGATTGTAAGAGATTTGAAAGTAGTGGGGTGAGGGGGAAATGCGAAATGATAGGAGAAGACCGGAAGTGGTGGGATGAAGCTAAAAGCTGGAAAGGTGATTGGTGAAAGTGATACAGAGCTGGAGAAGGGAAAGGATCATGGAACGGGAGGCCTCTGGAGAAAGAAAGGGGGGGGGGGCAGATGGAGAACTGGTAATCAACTAAATATGTCAGGGATAGGGTAAGAAGGGGAGGAGGGGCATTAACGGAAGTTAGAGAAGTCAATGTTCATGCCATTAGGTTGGAGGCTACCCAGCCGGTAGATAAGGTGTTGTTCCTCCAACCTGAGTTTGGATTCATTTTGACAATAGAGGAGGCCATGGATAGACATATCAGAATGGGAATGGGACGTGTAATTAAAATGTCTAACTTCCGTTATTGCCCCTCCTCCCCTTGTTACCCTATCCCTGATATATTTAGTTGATTACCTGCTCTCCATCTGCCACCCCCCCCCTTCTCCCGAGGCCTCCCGTTCCATGATCCTTTCCCTTCTCCAGCTCTGTATCACTTTCGCCAATCACCTTTCCAGCTCTTAGCTTCATCCCACCTCCTCCGGTCTTCTCCTATCATTTCTCATTTCCCCCTCCCCCCACGACTTTCAAATCTCTTACTATTTTCCCTTTAGGTTAGTCCTGACGAAGGGTCTCGGCCCGAAACTTCGACAGCGCTTCTCCCTATGGATGCTGCCTGGCCTGCTGTGTTCCACCAGCATTTTGTGTGTGTTGTTGATCCCTGTGACAAGTCACTTTCGATTATCATTCGTATGTGGATTTGGAACGGTTGTTCACCTACTGTGAATTTGGGAAACGATTCGCTTATTCATCTAACCTTATGTAACTCTCGCTTCGGCTGCAGCTTAAAATAGGAGATGATAGTCCCCTCCCCACCCAGCCAAACTTCAGAAATCTCATTTGGGTGGATGCTGCGTGATGTGTCCACTGTTACAAATCAGTACTGTACCCCAAAATAACAAATGGTACACAACATTTGATTAAACAATTGACTTTTATAATTCTTACTTTGACTGAGGCAAAGATGTACAGTGTATCGGTAAAGTTTCCTGTAACATTTGACTTCATTGTGAAGTCTTATCTTGCACCTTCTATCTCACTGAGTTTTCCAAGAATCAGTTTCTGTTTGCTAGAACGACACAAGGTTTAATTGAATGCAGCACCTGGTGGGTTAAGAGTTATAAGCTACGATCGTAGGGCATGGCAGGATAGATTCTAGCATTTTGTTACGAACAGTAACACTTTAGAAACGAACCAGCAGGAACAGACTGCACCTGGAGTCTGGTTTTAGAAACATAGAAACATAGAAACATAGAAAATAGGTGTAGAGGTAGGCCATTCGGCCCTTCGAGCCTGCACCGCCATTCAGTATGATCATGGCTGATCATCCAAATCAGAACCCTGTACCTGCTTTCTCTCCATACCCCCGATCCCTTTAGCCACAAGGGCCACATCTAACTTCCTCAAATTTAGCCAATGAACCGGCCTCAACTGTTTCCTGTGGCAGAGAATTCCACAAAGTCACCACTCGCTCTGTGAAGAAGTTTTTCCTCATCTCGGTCCTAAAAGGCTTCCAATTTATCCTTAAACTGTGACCCCTCATTCTGGACTTCCCCAACATCGGAAACAATCTTCCTGCATTTAGCCTGTCCATTCCCTTTAGAATTTTATATGTTTCAATAAGATTCCCCCTCAATCTTCTAAATTCCAGTGAGTATAAGCCTAGTCGATCCAGTTTTTCTTTATATGAAAGTCCTGCCATCCCAGGAATCAATCTGGTGAACTTTCTCTGTACTCCCTCTTTGGCAAGAATGTATTTCCTCAGATTAGGGGACCAAAACTGCACACAATATTCTAGGTGCGGTCTCACCAAGGCTTTGTACAACTGCAGTAGAACCTCCCTGCTCCTGTACTCAAATCCTTTTGCTATGAATGCCAACATACCATTTGCCTTTTTCACTGCCTGCTGTACCTGCATGCCCACCTTCAATGACTGGTGTACAATGACAACCAGGTCTCGTTGCACCTCCCCTTTTCCTAATCGGCCACCGTTCAGATAATAATCTGTTTTCATATTTTTGCAACCAAAGTGGATAACCTCACATTTATCCACATTCAATTGCATCTGCCATGAATTTGCCCACTCAACTAAACTATCCAAGTCACCCTGCATCCTCTTAGCATCCTCCTCACAGCTAACACCGCCGCCCAGCTTCGCGTCATCTGGAAACTTGGAGTTGCTGCATTTAATTTCCTCGTCTAAATCATTAATACATATTGTAAACAACTGGGGTCCCAGCACTGAGCATTGCGGTACCCCACTAGTCCCTGCCTGCCATTCTGAAAAAGTCCCATTTACTCCCACTCTTTGCTTCCTGTCTGCCAACCAATTCTCTATCCACATCAATACCATACCCCCAATACCGTGTGCTTTAAGTTTGCACACTAATCTCCTTGTGGGACCTTGTCAAAAGCCTTTTGAAAATCTAAATATAACGCATCCACAGTCTCTCTCCTATCCACTCTACTAGTTACATCTTTAAAAAATTCTATAAGATTCGTCAGACATGATTTTCCTTTCACAAATCCATGCTGACTTTGTCCGATGACTTCACCTCTTTCCAAATGTGTTGTTATCACATCTTTGAAAACCGACTCTAGCATTTTCCCCACCACCGACGTCAGACTCACCGGTCTATAATTCCTCGATTTTTCTCTCCCTCGTTTTTTAAAAAGTGGGGTTACATTAGCCACCCTCCAATTCTCAGGAACTAATCCAGAATCTAAGGAGTTTTGAAAAATTATCACTACTGCATCCATTATTTCCTGGGCTATTTCCTTAAGCACTCTGGGATGCAGGCCATCTGGCCCTGGGGATTTATCTGCCTTTAATCCCTTCAATTTACCTAACACCACTGCCCTACTAACATGTATTTCCCTCAGTTCATCCATCTCACTAGAACCTCGGTCCCCTACTATTTCCGGAAGATTATTTATGTCCTCCTTAGTGAAGACAGAACCAAAGTAGTTATTCAATTGGTCTGCCATGTCTTTGTTCCCTATGATCAAATCGCCTGTTTCTGACTGTAAAGGACCTACATTTGTCTTGACCAATCTTTTTTTTTCTTTTCACACATCTATAAAAGCTTTTACAGTCAGTTTTTATGTTCCCTGCCAGCTTTCTCTCATAATCTTTCGTCCCTTTCCTAATTAAGCCCTCTGTTCTCCTCTGCTGGTCTCTGAATTTCTCCCAGTCCTCAGGTGTGCCGCTTTTTCTGGCTAACTTATGCTTCTTCTTTGAACTTGATAATATCCCTAATTTCCCTTGTCAGCCATGGGTGCACTACCTTCCCTGATTTATTCTTTTGCCAAACTGGGATGAACAATTGTTGTACTTCATCCATGCGATCTTTAAATGCTTGCCATTGCATATCCACCGTCAACCCTTTAAGTATAATTTGCCAGTCTATCTTAGCTAATTCACGTCTGATACCTTCAAAGTTACCCTTCTTTAAGTTAAGATCCTTTGTTTCTGAATTAACTATGTCACTCTCCATCTTAATGAAGAATTCCACCATATTATGGTCACTCTTACCCAAGGGGCCTCGCACGACAAAATTCTAACTAACCCTTCCTCATTGCTCAATACCCAATCTAGAATGGCCTGCTCTCTAGTTGGTTCCTCGATATGTTAGTTCAGAAAACCATCCCGCATAAATTCCAAGAAATCCTCTTCCTCGGCACCCTTACCAATTTGGTTCACCCAATCTATATGTAGATTGAAGTCACCCATTATAACTACTGTTCGTTTATTGCACGCATTTCTAATTTCTTGTTTAATGCCATCCCCAACCTCACCACTACTGTTAGGTGGCCTGTAGACAGTTCTCACCAGCGTTTTCTGCCCCTTAGTGTTATGCAGCTCTACCCATATCGATTCCACATCCTCCAGGCTAATGTCCTTCCTTTCTATTGCGTTAATCTCCTCTCTAACCAGCAATGCTAACCCACCTCCTTTTCTTTCCTGTCTATCCCTCCTGAATATTGAATATCCCTGGATGTTGACCTCCCATCCTTGGTCACCCTGGAACCATGTCTCTATGATCTCAACTATATAGTATTCATTAATAAATATCTGCACATTCAATTCACCCACCTTGTTACGAATGCTCCTCTCATTGACACACAAAGCCTTCAGGCTTGTTTTCACAACACTCTTAGCCCTTATACAATTATGTTGAAAAGTGGCTCTTGTTGCTTTTTGCCCCGGATTTGCCTGCCTGCCATTTTTACTTTTCACCTTACTACTTTTTGCTTCTACCCTCATTTTACACACCTCTGTCTCTCTGCACCTGTTCCCATCCCCCTGCCACGTTAGTTTAAATCCTCCTGAACAGCAGTAGCAAACGCTCCCCTAGGACATTGGTTCCAGTCCAGCCCAGGCGCAGACATACCGGTCCCACCTCCCCCAGAACAGGTTCCAATGCCCCAAAAATTTGAATCCCTCCCCCTTGCACCATTTTTCAAGCCACGTATTCATCTGAAATATCCTCCTATTTCTGCTCTGACTAGCACGTTTTTGATGTTAAAACCACTATCTTC